>NC_069500.1:996528805-996796305 GCF_027579735.1 Bombina bombina | reverse complement strand
TTTGGGGGTGCTACCTTCTGGGAGGAATGCAGGATACTTAAAATTTGGTCACCATTTCTCATTTAAACATTGACCCCTAAACTGCCATAACCTAAAACTAACTGTAGAAGCTATGGCCCTCATAAATCTTCAATATTTAAAATTATGCATTGATATGTAGAATGCATAATGTTTAAATATTTGCACAATAAATTAAAATGTAATTAATGTTGCTTGTTGTGTTTATTATTTGTAATTAAAGACAGTATAATTAACATTATAGTTCTACATAACTACATGCCTGTAAAAATATAATTTAATGATAATGACTACAATAACATAATTATATGTTAACATATATTTCTAAAACAACAAGCTAACATAAATACATTTTAATGTATATGCAATACTTAAAGCATTATGCAATATACATGCATAACAGTTTAAATATTAAATACCAAAGCAAGGCCTGACTACATTATATCTACAATGTTTGAAATAAAATGCATGGTCATGTATAATGCATATTACTTTAAGTATTGGATATATAATTTAAAATGTAGATATTTTTGTTTGATGCTTTAAGTATTTTAAATAAAAATATATTTTTAAAATAGATATTTATGTTATAAAAGAATGTTGCATTACAATTATAGTATTACATTATGCATGCCTGTTATGTAATAAAACAATTGTAATGCTAATACCTTTTGTAGATTATGGGGGATAGGTTTTAGGTAAAGTATGTTTAGATTGGGTTAAGGGTTGTGGCGGTTTAGATTCAATATTTTTATTTTTTGTAACAGATTTTTATTTTAACTTAGGGGGTTTCATTTAGGGGGGGTTAGGTGTTAGGTTACTTTGCATTTCAGGTATGTGGTGACATAGGGGTTAATAGTTAGGTACTTGTGGTTGTTATGTGGCAGCATAGGGGTTAATAGTTAGTTAATTGTGGTGGGTATGTTGCGGCGTAGGTGTTTAGTACTTGAGTGGGTATGTAATAGTATAGGGGTTAATAGTTAGATACTTGCGTTGGATATGTGGCAGATAGTGGTTAATAGTTAGATACTTGCAGTGGGTATGTGGTGGTATAGGGATTAATAGTTTACTTGCGGTGGGTATGTGCGGTATAAGGGTTAGTAGGATAGATACCTGTGGTGGGTATGTGATGGTATAGGGGTTATTAGTTAGATATCTAACAACGTAAAAAGGAGAGTAGAAACCTAAAATACAGGTAACTAAAAGTCTAGGCAAAAGTTAGCACAACTGTATGAAATAAATAAGAGACTAGGGCGAATTCTTGAAATACAAATAGATTTAATAAAGTTACACTAAATAAGTGCATACATCCAAACATACAAACACATACATACAGGGATATAAGATGCATAAAAATGTTAGGTTGGCCGTGCAGGGGACTGGTGCACCAGTATACACAAAGTATACACAAATTGGCAAATGTTCATCACTTTGCATGTATAGGTAATATATAATTGTAATCCAAAGTATAGTGCGTGTCCTTAAAGTTGCACGGACCAAGTGGATACAGTCTTACCCCTTCGTGTCTAAATGTACATAGTAGCGTGAGGACATCAGGAGTCAAGGGGAGCTTACCCTCGCCGCGTCTTTTTCACAGGCTTGAGTTTTATCCTTCTATCTGGTACCGCATTGTAGCCGGGCTCCGCTTTGTTTCTGTTTGTCTGGGGCTGCTTCTCACTTCATATGGGTTTCAATAGGTAAACATTGCCACCTCTCTTCCTGACTATGGTGCATTCTATGGTGCATTCTGTACTATGTACATTTAGACACGAAGGGGTAAGACTGTATCCACTTGGTCCGTGCAACTTTAAGGACACGCACTATACTTTGGATTACAATTATATATTACCTATACATGCAAAGTGATGAACATTTGCCAATTTGTGTATACTTTGTGTATACTGGTGCACCAGTCCCCTGCACGGCCAACCTAACATTTTTATGCATCTTATATCCCTGTATGTATGTGTTTGTATGTTTGGATGTATGCACTTATTTAGTGTAACTTTATTAAATCTATTTGTATTTCAAGAATTCGCCCTAGTCTCTTATTTATTTCATACAGTTGTGCTAACTTTTGCCTAGACTTTTAGTTACCTGTATTTTAGGTTTCTACTCTCTTTTTTACGTTGTTAGATATTCACTTTTCTAGGATGCACCTGTATCTTTTATTGACTTATTAAGAGTGCTACTCACCCTGCTTTTCTTGTGTCTTATTAGTTAGATACTTGTGGTGGGTATGTGGTGGTTAAGGGGTTAATAGGATAGATACTTGCGTTGGGTATATGGTGGTTTAGATCTTTATTATTTAAGTGTTATTTTGCGATCATGGGGTGCTTCGTTTATGGATATTAGGATTAGTGGTTAGGCAGACAACAGTTGTATTTAAGGGATCCTTTACTATACATTGCCAATATGGGTGGCAATGTTGGGTGTTATCTATAGCCAGCATTGCCAACCAATGGTAAAAATAGTAAACATCTCTCGGCAATGCCACTATTTCAGGAGCTTGGAATATTCTGACACGCTTGCTCGACATAGTGGCAGATCCCTTGGAATATTTGCCGCCTCGTAGCACTTTCGATCATTGGGGCTAGAGAGTATGAAATGCATTCTACAGAATGCAGACTTTTAGACCTGCAACTTTCTACAAAGTGATTCCTTCAACTGAGCAGGAACTTAATCAATATCTGTCCTAAACTGGCCATAGCAAAGTCACAAAATATTTTAGTGGCTTACCAAGGAATATACTGTATATCCCAGGACAGTTAAACAATACAAATTTAGCAAACATTCAGCTAGATTATGAGTTTGGCGTTATGAGTGAAAAAGCATCGTTATGGCCCATAATGCTGCTTTTTCCCTGTCGCCGGTATTACGAGTCTTGTCAGTATATCTGTACCGCACACTCTTTTGTCCGTCAGGCAAAGTCAGTACCACACTTTTAAAAAAAGTCCTTTTTCAATGGGACTCCCAAAGCGCCGGTATTACGAGTTTTGCCTGGGAGGCCAAAAAGTGAGCGGTACAGCCTATACTGACAAGATCTGTAATGCCATATAAAGAAAGTAGTTTTACGCTACAAATCTGTACCATAAAACTCAAAACTAAACTGCTAAAAAGTACACTACCTATTAACCCCAAACCGAGGCCCTCCTGCATTGCAAATAATAAAATAAAATTATTAACCCCTAATCTGCCGCTCTGGACATCGCCGTCACTTCAAAAATGTATTAACCCCTATCCCGCCGCTCCCTGACATCGTCGACACAATAATAAAATTATTAACTCCTAAACAGCTGCCCTTCCGCATCAAAAACACTATGTAAATATTATTAGCCCCTAATCTGCCGTCCGCCCACTCCGCCGCTATAATAAACCTATTAACCCCTAAACCTAACCCTATCCCTAACAGCCCCTAACTTAAATATAATTAAAAAAAATCAAAATAAAACCTACTATTAATAACTAAATAATTCCTATTTAAAACTAAATACTTACCTGTAAAATAAACCCTAAGCTAGCTACAATATAACTAATAGTTACATTGTAGCTGTCTTAGGTTTTAGTTTTATTTCACAGCTAAGTTTGTATTTATTTTAACTAGGTAGACTAGTTAGCAAATAGTTATTAACTATTTACTAACTAACTAGTTAAAATAAATACAAATGTACCTGTAAAATAAAACCTAACCTGCCTTACACTAAAACCTAACATTACAATAAAATTAAATAAATTAAATTAACAAAATAAAATTTTCTAAAGTACAAAAAATAATAAACACTAAATTACACAAAATAAAAAAAGAAATTATCAAAAATAAAAATGAATTACTCCTTATCTAATAGCTCTATCAAAATAAAAAAGCCCCCCCCAAAATAAAAAAAACCCTAGCCTACACTAAACTGCCAATGGCTCTTAAAATTGCTTTTTGCGGGGCATTGCCCAAATAGATCAGCTCTTTTACCTGTAAAAAAAAAAATATAAACAACCCCCCAACAGTAAAACCCACCACTCACATAACCAAACCCCCCAAATAAAATCTAAATAAACCTAAGCTCCCCATTGCCCTGAAAAGGGCATTTGGGTGGGCATTGCCCTTAAAAGGGCATCTAGCTCTTTTACTGCCCAAACCCTACTCTAAAAATAAAACCCACCCAATAAACCCTTAAAAAAAACTAACACTAACCCCCGATGATCCTCTTACAGTTTTTGAAGACCGGACATCCATCCTCATCCAGGCGGCAAAGTCCTCATCCAAGCAGGCAGAAGTCCTCATCGAAGCCGACAGAAGTCTTCATCCAAGCGGGCAGAAGTCTTCATCCAGACGGCATCTTCTATCTTCATCCATCCAGCGCGGAGCAGGTCCATCTTCAAGATATCCGACGTGGAGCATCCTCTTCTTCTGATGGCTCTTGAGGAATGAAGTTTCCTTTAAATGACGTCATCCAAGATGGCGTCCCTTACATTCCGATTGGTTGATAGAATTCTATCAGCCAATAGGAATTAAGGGGGGAAATTCTAATTGGCTGTTGCAATCAGCCAATAGGATTGAGCTTTCATCCTATTGGCTGATCCAATCAGTCAATAGGATTGAGCTTGCATTCTATTGGCTATTTCAATCAGCCAATAGAATGCAAGCTCAATCCTATTGGCTGTAAAAAATTTCCACCTGCATATCTCACTGTTTTTCTTTCTCACAAACTATAATGTTGGTGAAATAGTGTCAGAATACAAAAAAACACTTATTACACTCAAAGAAACACCTGTGTATATAAAAAAGAGAGGCATTTGTAAAATACAATACACTGCAAGCAGATTAATAATATTTGCATTGGAGGTAGGATTTAAAGTGCAACCTGCTAACTTTAAAGGGACACTTTTAAACACTTTGAGATGGTAATATAAAATGATAAATTGTATGTATAAAAAAAAGTCTGCAGTATACTTTCATTATTTATTTTGTCCTCTTTTCCTATAATTCTATTCAAAATTTTCGAGCTTTTCAGTTCGTGTAAGAAATGGAACTGTAGAACACTGTTATATTCTGCACAGAACACTCTAGTGACCTATTTACAACTGTCGCTAATAGGCCAAAGCAGAGAAGGTGACCTAAGTTACAACATGGAAACTCCCATTGTTTTATAGACAATACAACTTTACACTTATTTTGTCAATATGTAAACAGCTAATAAAACTTTAAGAATGCATCCACATGCTATTCTCAGACTAATCTTTTATTTAAATGCATCATTATATCTAGCATTTTTTTATTAGATGGTGTAATGAGTGTAATGTACTTTTGTATGTATTTTTTATGTGTTTTGTGACATTTTTTTGTTTTGCGAAACTGTTAACCAAAGCTCTGAGGACGTGCTAACCTGATGAGCGTTAACATGAATTGCACTCAAGCAATCAAGTTTACTTTCAGCTTTTAATGCGAGCAAAAAACCCAACGCTCGCTAACAACCCACAATAAGAAAGCTATACACACATTTAGCTCTTTGAAAGAAAAATATAATCTCCCTAACAGAGACATGTTTGGTTATTTTCAAATCAGACACTTTCTTAATACACAGTCTCTGAAAGACTTTAATAAAAATTGGGAAAGAGTCTATGCTGGTACAAATATTTTCTTTAAGGGTAAAGTCTCCATATCTCAATGGTACAATCTGCTATTAATTAAAGAAGGTCAAATGGCCATGGAACGTCTGCGAGAAAAATGGTCTTCAGATATCCCTGCTATAGAGAACAAGACAATTGTAAAGAGTGTCGCTAGGGCATGGACAGCTACCCCGCAATTATCCTGGCGCAAATCCCATATTAAGCTAATTAATAGAGTATATATTACTCCAGAGTATTTAGGTAGATGGAATAAAGCACAAGTCTATGATTGTGCTCGGTGCAGATATCCTAACGCCAATCTTATCCATTGGCCTCTAGTTATCAATGTGTCTACTTTACCTGCCTTCGCCGGCCCAATACGCCCGCCTAAGCTCGCCTACCATCGCCGCTGCGGACCTGAAAAATCTCACCAAAGTTATCAATAAATCTGTCAAAAAGCCACGCACCAAGTACTGGACGATGAGCAGCGGACTGTGAGAGTTATCACTCATCCGATCTCGCTGCTCTTCAGCTTTTTGACAGCTTTATTGACAAGCTGTCACTAAGCACCCACACTAACTACACTGTTCTACCCCCTATACCGGCGCCCCCGGAGCCCCCCGCAACTAAATAAAGTTATTAACCCCTAAACCGCCGCTCCTAGACCCCGCCGCAACTATAATAAATGTATTAACCCCTAAACCTCTGCTCCCGGACACCGCCGCCACCTACATTACACCTAGTAACCCCTATCCTGCCCCCCCTATACCGCCGCCACCTATAATAAAGTAATTAACCCCTATCCTGCGGATCCCGGACCTGGCCGCAACTAAATAAATAGTTTGACCCCTAAACCGCCTGCTCCCGGACCCCGCCGCAACCTATATTAAACTTATTAACCCCTAATCTGCCCCCCCTACACTGTCGCCACCTATAATAAATGTATTAACCCCTATCCTGCCCCCCCTATACCGCCGCAACCTATAATAAATTTATTAACCCCTATCCTGCCCCCCTACACCTCCGCCACTATAATAAAATTATTAACCCCTAAACCTAAGTCTAACACTAACCCTAACACCCCCCTAACTTAAATATTAATTAAATAAATCTAAATAATATTTCTCTTATTAACTAAATTAATCATATTTAAAACTAAATACTTACCTTTAAAATAAACCCTAATATAGCTAAAATATAAATAATAATTATATTGTAGCTATCTTAGGATTTATTTTTATTTTACAGGCAACTTTCAATTTTTTTTAACTAGGTACAATAGCTATTAAATAGTAATTAACTATTTAATAGCTATCTAGTTAAAATAAAGAGAAATTTACCTGTAAAATAAAAACTAACCTAAGTTACAATTACACCTAACACTACACTATAATTAAATAAATTATTCCTATTTAAAACTAAATACTTACCTGTAAAATAAACCCTAAGATAGCTACAATGTAATTAATAATTACATTGTAGCTATTTTAGGATTCATATTTATTTTACAGGTAACTTTGTATTTATTTTAGCTAGTTAGAATAGTTATTAAATAGTTATTAACTATTTAATAACTACCTAGCTAAAAGAAATACAAAATTACCTGTAAAATAAATCCTAAGCTAAGTTACAATTAAACCTAACACTACACTATCATTAAATTAATTAAATAAATTAGCTACAAATAACTACAATTAAATTCAATTAAATTCAATTAAATAAACTAACTAAAGCTAAGTTACAAAAAATAAAAAAATAATTTACAAACATTTCAAAAATATTACAACAATTTTAAGCTACTTACACCTAATCTAAGCCCCCTAATAAAATAACAAAGCCCCTCAAAATAAAAAAATGCCCTACCCTATTCTACATTAAAAAGTTACAAGCTCTATTACCTTACCAGCCCTTAAAAGGGCCTTTTGCAGGGCATGCCCCAAAGAAAACAGCTCTTTTGCCTGTAAAATAAAATACAACCCCCCCCAACATTAAAACCCACCACCCACATACCCCTACTCTAACCCAAACCCCCCTTAAATACTACCTCCCTGAAGATCATCCTACCTTTAACCGTCTTCAGCCAGCCAACCACCGATGGAACCGAAGAGGAGAACCGGAGCGGCAGAAGTCATCATCGAAGGGGCGCTGAAGAAGTCTTCCATCCGATTGAAGTCTTCATCCAAGCGGCGTCTTCAATCTTCATCCATCCGGAGCGGAGCGGAGCCATCTTCAGACGAGCCGACGCGGAGCCATTCTCTTCTTCCTGACGACTAACGATGAATGACGGTACCTTTAAGTGACGTCATCCAAGATGGTGTCCCTTCAATTCCGATTGGCTGATAGGATTCTATCAGCCAATCGGAATTAAGGTAGGAAAAATCTGATTGGCCGATCAGCCAATAGAATGCGAGCTCAATCTGATTGGCTGATTGGATCAGCCAATCGGATTGAACTTCAATCTGATTGGCTGATTCAATCAGCCAATCAGATTTTTCCTACCTTAATTCCGATTGGCTGATCCGATCAGCCAATAGAATGCGAGCTCAATCTGATTGGCTGATTGGATCAGCCAATCGGATTGAACTTCAATCTGATTGGCTGATTAAATCAGCCAATCAGATTTTTCCTACCTTAATTCCGATTGGCTGATAGAATCCTATCAGCCAATCGGAATTGAAGGGACACCATCTTGGATGACGTCACTTAAAGGTACCGTCATTCATCGTTAGTCGTCAGGAAGAAGAGGATGGCTCCACGTCGGCTCGTCTGAAGATGGCTCCGCTCCGCTCCGGATGGATGAAGATTGAAGACGCTGCTTGGATGAAGACTTCAATCGGATGGAAGACTTCTTCAGCGCCCCTTGGATGATGACTTCTGCCGCTCCGGATATCCTCTTCGGTTCCATCGGTGGTCGGCTGGCTGAAGACGGCTAAAGGTAGGATGATCTTCAGGGGGGTAGTGTTAGGTTTATTTAAGGGGGGTTTGGGTTAGAGTAGGGGTATGTGGGTGGTGGGTTTTAATGTTGGGGGGTTGTATTTTTATTTTACAGGCAAAAGAGCTGTTTTCTTTGGGGCATGCCCCGCAAAAGGCCCTTTTTAGGGCTGGTAAGGTAATTGAGCTGGTAACTTTGTAATGTAGAATAGGGTAGGGCATTTTTTTTTTTGGGGGGGGGCTTTGTTATTTTATTAGGGGGCTTAGATTAGGTGTAAGTATCTTAAAATTGTTGTAATATTTTTGAAATGTTTGTAAATTATTAATTTTATTTTTTGTAACTTAGCTTTTTTTATTTTTTGTACTTTAGTTAGTTTATTTAATTGAATTTAATTGTAGTTATTTGTAGCTAATTTATTTAATTAATTTAATGATAGTGTAGTGTTAGGTTTAATTGTAACTTAGCTTAGGATTTATTTTACAGGTAATTTTGTATTTCTTTTAGCTAGGTATTTATTAAATAGTTAATAACTATTTAATAACTATTCTAACTAGCTAAAATAAATACAAAGTTACCTGTAAAATAAATATAAATCCTTAAATAGCGACAATGTAATTATTAATTACATTGTAACTATCTTAGGGTTTATTTTACAGGTAAGTATTTAGTTTTAAATAATAATAGTATTAAATAACTATTTAATAGCTATTGTACCTAGTTAAAAAAAATTAAACGTTGCCTGTAAAATAAAAATAAATCCTAAGATAGCTACAATATAATTATTATTTATATTGTAGCTATATTAGGGTTTATTTTAAAGGTAGGTATTTAGTTTTAAATAGGATTAATTTAGTTAATAAGAGAAATATTATTTAGATTTATTTAATTAATATTTAAGTTAGGGGGGTGTTAGGGTTAGTGTTAGACTTAGGTTTAGGGGTTAATAATTTTATTATAGTTGTGGCGGTGTAGGGGGGGCAGGATAGGGGTTAATAACTTTATTATAGGTGGCGGCGTTATAGGGGGGGGCAGGATAGGGGTTACTAGGTATAAAGTAGGTGGCGGCGGTGTCCGGGAGCAGCGGTTTCGGGGTTAATACATTTATTATAGTTGCGGCGGGGTCTAGGAGCGGCGGTTTAGGGGTTAATAACTTTATTATAGTTGCAGCGGGGTATAGGAGCAGCGGTTTAGGGGTTAATAACTTTATTTAGTTGCGGGGGGCTCCGGGGGGGGCTGGTATAGGGGGTAATAACTTTATTATAGTTGCAGCGGGGTATAGGAGCAGCGGTTTAGGGGTTAATAACTTTATTTAGTTGCGGGGGGCTCCGGGGGGGCTGGTATAGGGGGTAATACATTTATTTAGTTGTGGCGGTGTAGGGGGGGCAGATTAAGGGTGTTTAGACTCGGGGTACATGTTAGAGTGTTAGGTGCAGACATCTCCCATGGGAATCAATGGGATGTCGGGCAGCAGTGAACATGAACTTTCGCTATGGTCAGACTCCCATTGATTCCTATGGGATCCGCCACCTCCAGGGCGGCGGTTTGAAAACCAGGTACGCTGGGCCGGAAAAGTGCCAAGCATACCTGCTAGTTTTTTGATAACTAGCAAAAGTAGTCAGATAGTGCCGAACTTGTGTGCGGAACATCTGGAGTGACGTAAGAATCGATCTGTGTCGGACTGAGTCCGGCGGATCGAAGCTTACGTCAGTAAATTCTACTTTTGCCGGTGTCTAGGGCTTGATAATTAAGGCGAATCAGCCTCACCACAAATACGCTGCGGAATTCCAGCGTATTTGAGGTTGACAACTTGATAACTGGGGGCCATCGTATTTAGGCATGTCCCAAGGTAAATCAATTTTGGCACAAAGTAATCTATTGGATTTCCAAAATATTAAAGTATGAAGTTTTGCTGGACAAGGATGAAATTGTTTTCTTGAAGAAATATAAGGATAGGGGAGAGAATATAAATTTTATTAATTTTATAATACTTTGTGCGAGAAATGTTATTTTCTCCTCTTGGAAATCCAATAAAAAACTAGGGTTATCTTCGCTCCTTAACATGTTAGACAATAAATTAATTCTGGAATAATATGAAATTTCAATAGGATCAGAAAGCGAAATTGAACAAATGGAGCAACTATATATTTTCAAACCCAATAGAGTTGCAAATGAGACTTATTTCCCCTTTAAAGAACTCTTTATGGATCCAAAATGCAGTTTTGAGGCTGGAAATCAGTAGAGAAATTTTTTATAATATCTGAAATCGCAGGCAGGAGAGGCACAGCTCCTTCCCCTTTTTTTTCTGTTTTGTTTTGTTTTGTTCTGTTTTGTTTTGCTTTGTTTTGTTTTGTTTTTGTTAGGTTTTGTCTTCTTTTTGTCTTGGTTTATGTTGTTACTTGGGGCGTGTCCTGTTTTTAGGCTGCATTATTATTATGAATTTGTAAATGTGTATGTTTTGATATGATTAATTTACGAATTATTGACACGTTGTATGTTGAATGTATAAAATAATAAATATATTTGGAAAAAAAAAAAAAACACAATAAACCCTTATGCGCTCCACTCCTAATCTGCCATATAGGGGTAGATTTAACAAAGGTCAATCGGACATAATTCGCTGTAGTGAATCATGTCCACTCGACCTCGTTAAATGCCTACGCAGTATACGCTGTCAGGATTTAACATTGCACAAGCATGCAGGAGCCGTCTATCATCATGATCTCAGTCAGCCACGTAAAAGATGGCGACCACTGCTTCTTAACATCTGTTTCAGGAGAACCTGAAACGATGGGGATCTGAATTATGTGAATAATGAAATGTTACACTTTTGCTTTAGAGACTCAAATTAGAAGAATATAAATAATCATGGAGAGTTCTCACATGTGAAAGTGTAGTTGAAAATATGTGGGAGAGGAAGGGATAGGAAAGTCAAAATTAAACTTGTATGATTCAAATGGAGCATGTCATTGTAAGACCATTTTAATTAAAGGGCCATTAAACCCCCCAAAAAATGTTCACGATTCAGATTTAGAATACAATTTTAAACAACATTCCAATTTACTTCTATTATCTAATTTGCTGCAATCTTTGTGTATCCTTTGTTAAAGAAATAGCAATGCACATTGGTTAGCCAATCACATGAGGCATCTATGTGCAGCCACCAATCAGAAACTACTTAGCCTATCTAGATATGCTTTTCAGGAAAGAATATCAAGAGAATGAAGCAAATTAGATAATAGAAGTAAATTAGAAAGTTGTTTAAAATGGTATTCTCTATCTGAATCATGAAATAAAAAATGTGAGTTTAATGTCCCTTTAACTTCTATTTTCAAATGTACTTTGCTCTTGTGGTATCCTTTGATGAAAAAGAATATGCACATATCCTACACTAGTGGGAGCTAGCTGCTGGTGATTGGTGCCTGCACAAATTTGTGATTAGCTAACTAGATGTGTTCATCTAGCTGCCAGTAGTTCAATGCTGTTCCTTCTGCAAAGGATAAGAAGAGAATGAAGCAAATTTGATAATAGAAGTAAATTTGGAAAGTTGTTTAAAAATGTATGTTCTATCTAAATCATGAAAGAACATGTTTGGGTTTCCTGTCCCTAATTTGTTGATCTTACCACAGATGCAATCAAGGCTATTGTGCTATATTATTTTTACAATTATAAAGGGATAGAAATAAAATTGAAACGTGCATGGGTTGATTTACATTTTGAATAAAAGTATTTTTGCTATATACTTCTATAAGCAAAAATAATACTTGTAAAAGCTTGCAAGCATTAACCCTTTGAAGGCTAATGACGGCTCTGAGCCGTCGCAAATTGTCCCAGTCAGGTGCTGACGACGGCTCAGAGCCTTAACTAACACTCACCCATCTTGAGGGCAATCTGGGGGCTCCCACCTACTCCCACCCCGGCGATCTGGTCTGAATAGTGAGAGGTATCACCAGGGCTTCACAATTCATGCCGTCAGGTCACGCACAACTTTATTTAAAATTAACAATGAACAGTATAGGGAAATGGGGGTATGCTGCTTAGAAGCCTGTATCTCAGGCATCTTAGCAGCTACAGACCCCCAAGACCCACCGTTGGAAAGGTAATCGCCGGTGATCTGGAAAAAAGTAATAAAGCTAAAAATAAATATATTTAAAAAAGTTAAAAAAAAAAAAAGCTCAAATCCAGCTTAGCACCCAGGTGGCAAATGGCTTAGAAGCCAAAGGGTCAATACATCACTCCTTCAGAGAGACAGCAGTATCTTGTATGACACAAATTAAGTCTTCACTGACACAATACACACAAACCAGTTCTCTGATCAGGCATAGGGGTCAATTTATTAAATGGCGAGCAGATATGATTCGTTAAAGCGACATTGCTAAATGCTAAATTTATCATTGCACAAGCATTTCTAGTGAAAGGCTTGTGCAATGCCGCCCCCTGCTCACCAGCGGCCAATCGGTCGCTAACAGGGGGTGTCAATCATCTCGATCGTATCGGATTGGGATGATTTCAGCCCGCCACCTAAAAGGTGTCCGAGAAGTTAAGGAGCAGCGGTCTTACAACCGCTGCTTCTTAACTTACGTTTCTGGCTCGGCGTAGAAAGCAGTATCCGCTGCTTGTTAAATATACCCCATAGTGATGAATCCTGATTCCTAGTCACAGGTAGCATATGTGAGTATGCTGCTGAAACAGTAGTAACTAAATATTACTAACATTTTATTTACAATTGAAATACATTCATACACCTTTTGATTTTGACCTTTCTAGCCCTTTAAGCAAATTGTGTTTCTGTTTTAACTGCGATTAAACAAAATGACTAGTGACAATCTGAGGTGCTCTATACATCATCCAATGCGAAATGTTAGCTGTGTTTTGAAGTTGCTGACTGAGGCTGTTGCTACTAATGTCCAAAATTACAGCGCATTACTCTTTGCTGGACACAAAATAGGCAACATATTTCATTCTCTACGTCATTAGTACATTCCAAGTTGAGGTTGCATTTCCTTTCATATTAAAATGTCTTAGACTAGAAAACTAATGAGGAAACCATTTGTATTCTTTCAACTAGTAATTTGTTAAAAAATCAATAAACATATATATTTCATAGTAGAACAATTGTAAGTGCATTTAGAACAGCAAACATTATAATAGCAGTTTAAAAGTATTTTTTATTTTATGCATTACAAATTATGCACTGCATTGCCAACAACCTATATGCAAAATAATGAGATCATTTTAAATTGTAATTGTGTTACAAAAATATGTTTTGGAGCCCTGGAATAAACTCTTTGAAAAGTCTCTTGTCGTTCATCTTGCTTTCTTTGAGATTACCAATTAGGGCCAAGAATAAACAAGCTCTAGAGCATATCAACCAATCACAGTGCTGAGTGAAAGGATATGTACTCCGTGAAATGTGTTTCAGACTCTCGGGGGAAGGACTACAGCTTTCAGAGTTAAACTACAAGAAAAACTACAAGAAAAAGTGCAAACATGCTTAAATAATAAAAAATATTTTAAAATAATAAACATAGTGTAATATAATGTTACACATAGGATATTCATTCCTACCAGGAGGAGGCAAAGTTTCCCAACCCCAAAGCCAATAAATACCCCACCCACCTCACTCATATCTCAGTTTAACATATAGCCAAGAAGTGAGCTGTAAAAAAGGAGTAAGAAAAAGCCATAAAAAAGGAACAGGAAAAGATGTGCTCTGTTAAAAACAACCAATAATAGGGAGAGGACCTCGTGGACTCTTGCCACCATGAAAGAAAGGAATTTATCAGGTAAGTTCTTACTTAAATTATGTTTTCTTTCATATAGGTGGCGAGAGTCCACAATTTGTTACACTTGGGATATAATACCGAAGATGTGGAAGTCCATGAGTAACAAAATAAGAAGGGTGGGATAAAATATAAACAGCTTTTTTCGCTGAACATTAATATCCAAATTAAAGTCTTTTAATAACTTAATGCTTCTGAAGAGGCAAAAACATCAAAATGGTAACATATTTAAAAGTATGCAAAGAAGACCAAGTGGCCGCTTTGCAAATCTGATCAACTGAAGCTTCATTCTTAAAAGTCCAAGATGTGGCAACTGTATAATTTTTAAAACATCCCCTGGAGAAGGTAAGTACTCTTTGAGCCTGAACGCTCCAAATAACACCAAAAAAAATATCGTAATTATGAATCATAACCCTGACTATTACCAGCATGAAACACGCTAATGCTTGTCCCTGGGTTGCCTATATGGCCAAATATAAGCATATACTTTAATAAGTGCCCAAAAATAAAAGCCGTGTCTAGAAGGAAAAATATATACTTACCTGTATTATCGTAGACACATGCCCACTCTTAAGCAGACAGCAAACAGTACTGACAAGCCTATCAGCAGAGGTAGAAGATAGGAGTATGTAGATCTGTATAGGGAGGCAGAAAAAAAGCTTACTGCGACCAAATTTACAAAGGGCCTTAGAACCTCGTTAAGATCTAAATCGAGACACATGATGCACAAAATGCATATTTTACATTGCTATGTTCTTCACACACACACACACACACACATATTTATATATATATATATATATATACAGGTATAAAAATATAATGTACTTTTGATGTTTTTTGTGACATTTTTATTTGAGCGTAAAAGTTAAACAGAGCTCGAAAGTCGCACTAATCTGATGCGCATTAAATTCAATTGTGCTCTTTCGCAAACAGGTTTACTTTCAACTTGTAAAAAGCATGCTATTTAAGATGCTAGTAAACAGGTACGATCAATCTGATATAACTCGCTGTAGCTGATTTAACCTGTGGTATCCCTACCTATACAGAAATTTTGGCTATTGACAAGCTATGTAAACACAGCCAGCAGAATAAATTACACTCTCAGTGGGGTGTAGGAGAGTTAAGTAATAAAATGTTAGTTTTTATTATTCTCTCTACATATTTGGCTTTGTTTTACAGACATAGATAATATAAAGAAGCATGTGGGTGTACAAAATGTGATAAAAAATTATAGATAATTTTAACTGCAACCCCATACTTATTTTAGGGCCAGATTACGAGTGGAGCGTAAACAGTAAAGACTGAGCGAAAAGGAGTTTATCGTGAATGTTAGCGCTCATAGGTTTTTTTGCTCCTATTACAGGCTGAAAGTAAACATGATAGCTTTAGCAAAATTGAAGTTAATGCTTCTCGAATAGAACAAACTCAGAGCTCTGGTTAACTGTTTTCAAAACAAAAACACATCAAAAATAAATTTTAAATTAAAGTTACACCCATAATAACACCATCTAATAAATATATATATATATATATATATATATATATATAATATATATATATATATATATATATATATATATATATATATATATATATATATATATATATTATATATATATATATATATATATATATATATATATATATATATATATATATAAATATTGCATAAAAAGTTATAAGGGTTTAAAGATATGAGGTTTCAGGTGTTAGAATAAAAAAGGAAGGCAAAGGGCTTTAACATAAAGTCACATACATGTACATGACTAACAATGTATATGTATATATAGATAATGTATATGTTTATATGTGTGTACATATGTATTTATATATGCGTTTTTATGTATTTACAGACATGCATACAAATATAAACACATGAATATATATGTATACATTTATATATAAACACATATATAAGTGCTTTGGAGCCCTTTGCAGTCAAATAGATAAAAACATGTAAAATTATATGTATGCAATATTCATCCTATATAATAAAAGACAAGAGTTTGTCTGAAGCCGTCATGTGCAGTTCAGACAAACTCTTGCCGCGAGGACCCGGCAGCTCAGCTGTAACACAGAGGCGCGCGAGGACCCGGCAGCTCAGCTGTAACACAGAGGCGCGCGAGGACCCGGCAGCTCAGCTGTAACACAGAGGCGCGCGAGGACCCACAGAGGCGCGCGAGGACCCGGCAGCTCAGCTGTAACACAGAGGCGCGCGAGGACCCGGCAGCTCAGCTGTAACACAGAGGCGAGAGAGAGAGAGAGAGAGAGAGAGAGAGAGTAACAATAACAATAACATAACACGGCCCGTGTCAACGGGCTTTAGGACTAGTATTTAATAAAGTGTTATACTGTGTATTTACTGTAAATATTTGGCATAACAGAATATTGTATTTATAAATAGATATTCCTCTATATGTATATATACAGTCATAGGCAAAAATATTGGCACCCCTGCATTTCTGTCAGATATTTAACGACTTCACTCAGATAATTGTTGCAATTACAAATTTGTATTCATTCTCATGTTTATTTATTTTGTTTGTATTGGTATGACACAAAAAAGTAGAGAAAAAGAAGCCAAATCTGACACATTCCACGCAAAACTCAAAAAATGGACTGGACAAAATTATTAATTTAATATTTGGTAGCACACCCCTTGGAAAAAATAACTGAAATCAATCGCTTGAGTTTCTTACACCTCTCTACTGGAATTTTGGACCACTCTTCTTTCGCCAACTGCTCTGTGTCTCTCAGATTGGAAAGGTTCCTTTTCCCAACTGCTGTTTTGAGATCTCTCCACAAGTGCTCTATGGGATTGAGATCTGGACTAATTGCTGGCCAGTTCAGTACTCTCCAGCGCTTTGTCTTAAACCATTTCTGGGTGCTTTTTGATGTGTGCTTCGTTAATTGTCCTGCTGTAAGACCCATGACCTCTGACAGAGACCCAACTTTCTGACACTGGGCCCTACATTACACCACAGAATTCTTTTGTAGTCTTCAGATTTTGTAATGCCATGCACACAGTCAAGACATCCACTGCCTGAAGTAGCAAAGCATCCCCAAAACATTAGTGAACCTCCACCATGTTTGACTGTAGGGACTGTATTCTTTCCTATAAAGGCCTCATTGCTTTTTCTGAAAACAGTAGAATGATGGGCTTTACCAAAAAGCTGTAATTTTGTTTTGCCTGTCCACAGCATATTCTCCCAAAAGGATTTTGGCTTCCTCAGGTAAGTTTTGGCAACTCAAATCTGGCTTTTTTATGATTCTGTGTCAGCAGTGGGGTCTTCCTGGGTTTCCTACCATAGCATCCCTTTTCATTCAGATGATGACATATAGTGTGAGCTGACAAATTTGTACTCTGTGCATTAAGGTCAGCTTGAATTTGTCTGAAAGTTGATTGAGGTTCTTTATCCACCATTCGAACAATCCTTTGTTGCAATATTTGATACATTTTTCTCTTTTATCCACGTTCAGGGAGATTAGCTACAATGTAATGGACTGCAAACATTAATATCTCTGGAGATGGACTTGTGACCTTGAGATTGTCCATGCTTTTCCACAATTTTTGTTTTCAAATCCTTAGACAATTCTTTGCTGCTCTTTCTCTTCTCCATGCTCTGTGTGGCAGACAGAGTAAATTTTTCACCATTTTAACTGGTTGCCGGTGTGATTTCTATATTTTCAGCACCTGTTAATTGATACAGGTGAGTTTAATTACACATTACAGGAGCATCACAAACTTGGAATGCAATTATTTCTTACAATTCTGGGAAGGTGCCAATAATTTTGTCCAGACCATTTTTGGAGTTTTGTGTGGAATGTGTCAGATTTGGCTTTTTTTTCTCCACTTTTTTTGTGTCATACCAATACAAACAAAAGAAATAAACATGAGAATGCCTAAACATTTGTAATTGCAACAATTTTCTGGGTGATGTGGTGCATTATTTGACAGAATTGCCAATATTTTTGGCCATTACTGCATATGTCTGTATATATCTACAGTATACCTATATAGATATACCAAATACCATCAGCTATATGTTAAAATATGTGTTTATGAATAAATAGAACATATTATTCTATGTTGGGTTAGCGCACTAGAGAATATGCCATCGAGTTTGTGCGCAAGTAGGGTATTAGATTTTTTTCCCACTTTTTTTGCTCCATTGACTTCTATGGGGGAATAGGATACCGAGCGAAAACAGTTTACTCTCAACTTGTAATACGAGCACCACCCAATGTGAGCAAAAATATTATTTCTAGTGGAGTTAACGCTTGAGTGGGAGCATTAAATACAGCTCCACTTGTAATCTGGCCATTAATGGGTTGTGATTTAAAGAACAAAAACAACTTTGTCATATACATAAATAAATCAAAATCTGAAGAGCACGCCTGTGAATAAGTGTCATGTCAGCTGTGGACTGGCAGATTTATAGTGTGTTTCAAATCAGTGTATTAGAAACTTGCAGAGCAAATACTGTATATACTATTTCTTGGGATATGATGTTAAAAAGATAAGTAATTTCAACCTTACATTTTCATTTTAATTATAAGTAAATAAAAAAAAGAATGTGTTGGGGGCGGAGCCTGGCCATAGCTGAACATGGCTGCTTTCTAATTAAGCTCTGATGTCCCTGCCGAGCTTACACTAAAATAAGTGCATATACTTTATAAACTTAAACAGAATTCTGCATTTTCTAACATCCTAACACTAATCCTCTACTTTGAGACACCTTCAATAACTCTGTGGCTACTTGCAACACCGTTTAGCCGCACCTGATCGCGGCGCCGCCATTACTGGGCCTGAACGCATATGGAGGTAGCGGCTACACACAGACACCCCTGAGCAGCTCTGACCCTTACCGGTGAAGCAGCGGATCAAGAACGGAGCGACATAGCACCTGGGTCGTACGGTACCTTTGCAATCCCGGAGCCGTCTTAAGCGGCGGTGAACCAGGTGAGCCTGCATACAAGCCGCGAATAAGAGATTGCACCCTCCGGACACCAGCCTCCTTAACGGTGATCCTGAGCAGCAAATGTGATAGAGGCCTGGTTTGAGAGCAGAATAGGCCCGAGCAAGATCGCCTAGCCAGACATCTGTGAAAGGCCACGTGGTGGAAGGGACCGCTGTTTCCTATCAATAAGGTATTGAACTTTATTATCTGTGTGGGCCCTGTGAGGGAGGCTTATTACAAGGGAACAGTAGAGGTGTCGCAGCTTTAACTGTGTTGGCCGCAAAATTGATAAGCGCACCACGCGCATAGGAAACCTGATACACTGATACTACACAGGGATATCCTTGTCTGTGTGGGCCCTGTGAGGGAGGCTTATTACAAGGGAACAGTGGAGGTGTCGCAGCTTTAACTGTGTTGGCCGCAAAATTGATAAGCGCACCACGCGCATAGGAAACCTGATACACTGATACTACACAGGGATATCCTTGTCTGTAAGCACCAATTGCTGGGCCTGTCATACCACTCTCGACACATAAAGATCAGTATAAGGGTGCCTATGTAATGTCTAATAGAAGACAAGCCAGACTGCCAAAGAATTCCCAAACTACAGTAATGGACAACTTCTTAATAGCAAACGATCCTGCAACCCCCCTAGGGAGGCCTGAGACACATCAAAAAGGGGTCACAGCGCAGATTCATAACTCTGAAACAATGTCTACCCACCAAAACTGTGTGACTAAAGAGGATATAAAGCTTCTTTCTTCCAAAGCAGATATAAAAGAGGCCATGAGGGAATTCAAATCTATGTTTCATGAACTTAAACAAGACATTACAGCTGTTGACCGCAGAGTTACTCAGGTAGAAGAAAAACATGAGGCACTCAGTTCTGACCTCCAGCATCAAGCCAGCTTTCTACAAGCACAAGAGAGCACTGTACATACGTTATTAGATAGAATCGAAGACCTTGAGAATCGCAGTAGGAGGAACAACCTCAGACTGCGAGGAGTCCCAGAGTCAATTGCACCCCCTGATATTCAGGAATATATTCAAGACTTTGTCAAATATCTTAGAAATGAAATAGCAGGCCCTGAGATCCAGATTGAAAGAGCACATAGGGCGTTGCGCCCTAAACCCCCTGGACGGGCTCCACCTAGAGACATCATCTTAAAATTGCTATCCTTTAAAGAAAAAGAAGACGTGCTCAGACTGGCTAGAAACAAGCAACATATAGAATTCAGAGGCGTGGAGCTGCAAGTTTACTCAGATCTAAGCCCAACTACTCTCCAAAAGAGGAGAGATCTCAGATTTGTTACCTCTGTCTTGAAAGCTAACAGAATCCCATATAGATGGGGATTTCCTACCAGCCTCATGGTCACAAGAAACAACGTCACACACGTCCTCAAGAACCCAGCTGACCTTCCCTCCTTCAATCAGGCACTGGATCTTAACATAAGACTTCCTGTGAAGGCTCCCACGGCCCCAGAGGGCCCAGCTGATGGAGAACCCAGCGGTTTGTAACAATCCACTGAAGGATTATAAAGAACATTCTTTTTCCTTGTCATTTTGATGTGGAGACCTACCTATCCTAACATCAGTCCTGAACTTGGGCTGCAAGCTCCTGGACATTGAGAATCATCTCAGATAAGTTATGACTTTATGGTGTTTTAATTTACCTCAAGACTTGATTGATTATAACCCCTGTGGTCAACCTATAGAACTATACTGGTAACAATGATAGATGCATGCATGTTTCCCATATACTTAGGATGTTCTGTTATGACTGTTCATGTATGAATAATTGTATTTTATAGCTCACGGTTCAGATCCAAAAATTAGAGTGGAACATATTAATATAACTAGCTCTACCAAGTCCATAAGTCTAAACAGTTATGAGCAGATGTGCTTAGATCTATCTCAGGATTAGCCTGACCATAACCAGGGTGATTAGTCCAAAACATTATACTGATAACGGTACTAGATAAATGTAAGTGGTTCTTGCACTAACAATGTTCTGTTGTATTCATACATGTTTGAATTATTGCCTGATATTGCCTCTCGACTCTAAGCTATAGTCTGGAGTTATATTCACACAACCTCCGTTTATTAGTAAGATTTGACTGAAACACAGCTCACCTGACTCAGACAGATCAAAACATATAGCCTAATGGGCACACACCAGCTAGCACGAGACTAATAGAAATTACACTGTCAATGAAAGCACAGCGGGTTACAAATCACCGGTTCCACATTGAGATCCTTCAGGAGTAATCTCCAGAGGCCCTCAATTTGGGTCACTTTTTAGAAGTAGGGAGTAACAATCATGCTTATCTAAATAATCATTAGGAGCTGCGAGTAAAAGGGAAAAATGTTCCTCAGACCCCTAAAATTCATAGACTTAGGTAGAGAGAGAGGATATCCTAGTATAATATTGCTATCAAGCCCCTACGATTAATCAGAAGTGAGCAGAGGCGCTACAGAAGGTAGGCCTCCCTTTATTCAGATGTCTTTCGATCAATCCTAATAGACGACTTTTGCCTACTCGAAGCAGAAAACACCCAACAAGCGCATAGTTAGACAAGGACAACATGGTTGGTCACAGGTTTTGAGAACACCAAAAAAAAAAAAAAAACAATCACCTAAATCACCAAGTTACAGAAGGGACAAGTACCGCTTCCACACATAGAAAACTGACCTCATAATAAGTCCCCCCATGACATCTGACAGGAGACTCGACACAAGAGATCACACATAGAGATACGGAGGGTAGGTCATAAAAATGCAATCATTAAATGCACTTATTACTGTTGTTTATCTTTTCAAATGAATATATATGTAGTGTAAGTAGGCGGGGAACACTACCCCTGCTTTTACTGTTTATTGTTGTTATCTGTTCTTTCTTAACAGATCGATTTCTGTACAATATCAGAGAAGGTTTATATCTAGATCACAGAGTCTGTCACTCAGAGCACTGTCACAAAGAGGTTCTTTCTCTTTTTTTCCCTTTTATCTCTTTTTCTAGTGACGTAACTCATTATCTGTAGACTCCTGTCAGCACGTCCTCATCCTTCTAACCTTCATCTATTTTCTATTACTCTCCCTCTACTCCCTTGTTCCCTTTACCTTCCCCATTACCCCACCCCTATCCCCCCCCTACTTCCCTTTTTTTTTTTTTTTTTTTTTTTTTCTCTCCACTCTTCCCTCCTGGAAAAAATTAGAAAAATGGCGGACCAGCGATTAGGAATAGTATCTCGCCCCATAGAATTGATCTCTATAAATGCAAAAGGCCTGAACAGCCCAGCTAAACGCTCTATGGTGATGAGAGACCTACATAGACAGGGTGGTAACATCATCTATCTACAAGAAACGCATTTTGCAGTAGGGCATGAACCCCGTTGGTTTAACCGACAATACCCGCTTGCCTTTTTTGCCTCAGGCCCCCAGAAAAAAAATGGGGTGGGTGTCCTTTTCAGTGCAGATATACCTTTCAAACTTGCACAAATATACAGAGATCCGGAAGGTAGATACTTGCTTCTCACAGGTTCACTATATAACCGGCCTCTAACATTAGTTAATGTTTACTGCCCGAATCAATCTCAGCAGGTCTTCTTTCAGAAAGTAATCCACAAAATACTTGAGGTCCAACCTGGTATTCTATTCTTGGGTGGAGATTTAAACATCTCCTTGGACCCAACCCTTGACACCTCCGATGGACTTTCCAGCGTCCCCCACAAATCGCTTAAACGGTTACTGTCCACTCTTAAGGACACAGCACTACATGACATTTGGCGGATACACCACCCCTCTGCTAAGAACTATTCATTTTATTCCCATCCTCATAGAAAATACTCCAGAATAGATTACTGGTTTACGGATATTATAGGACTCACACTCGCCACCAGTAGTAACATACTTCCCATCACATGGTCAGATCATGCCCCGGTCACCTGTACCGTGCTATGGTCTAATGTCCCGGCCACACCATACATCTGGAAGATGGATGACCTTCTCCTAGAGGATCCAGTATTCAAACTGGAAGTCGAAGAGGCTCTAAAGGAATATTTCCAAATACATAGAGACTCGGACTCCCAGACCACAGTGGTTTGGGAGGCCCATAAATGCACAATCAGAGGCCTCTTTCTCAAACAAAATTCTAGACTAGTCAGGGGAAGGAGAGAGAAATATCGCAGATTGCTTGATGCAGTAGAAATAGCTGAACAAGCACATAAAAGAACGCCAACTGATATCGCACTAACCAAGACCTTAGCTCAGGAGAGGTTGGAACTAATGAAGTTCCTTCAAACAGATTATCAAAAAGCGGCCTTAATCCTAAGGCAACAGTTCTACGAACAGGGTGATAAAGCTGGACGATTACTGGCCAGAGCGATAGCGAGGAAAAAAACCAAACACTATGTTTATAGTATGATTCACCCAGATGGGGAATCGAAAGAAGATGGCAAGTCAATCGCTGAGATCTTTGGATCTTATTACGATGGCCTATATAACATACAGAGAGTACCTAAGGCAGGAGACGAGCCCCTCCTCCGTTCACGAGAATCGCAACAGATTCTGGAATATCTAGAAGGAGTGGAGATCCCTCAGCTCTCTGATCTGGATTCTGAAGCGTTGGAGACTCCGTTCACGCTGTCAGAAGTTAAACAAGCCATAAAAGACCTAGCAACCGGAAAGAGCCCAGGCCCGGATGGATTTGGAACTAAGTACTATAAAACATTCGGTGATATATTAGCACCAGAACTGCTGACTCTATTTAATCAACTGTCCAACTCCCCGGTTCTACCCCATTCTATGCTCGAAGCGCATATCACAGTCATTCCTAAACCCAACAAACCTGACAATAGACCAGAGAACTTCCGCCCTATCTCATTACTAAATTCAGATATCAAGATACTGGTGAAAGTTATAGCCAATCGTCTCAACAAATTCTTACCGCAGCTGATCTCCACTGACCAAGTGGGCTTTATTCCAAAACGTGAGGCAAGGGACAACACCCTTAAGGTCCTCCAGATTATAACACACGCCCATATCACCACAACCCCGCTGGCCCTGGTCTCTACAGACGCAGAAAAAGCGTTTGACCGGGTCAGCTGGGTGTTTATGCGACACACTTTGGAGAAATTTGGCCTAGGCTCCAAGTTTATAAACAGAATCATGTCCTTATATTCGTTCCCGAACGCTAGAGTCAGGGTGAACGGAGTGCTTTCTAGCGCCTTTACAATTCGCAACGGGACTAGACAGGGGTGCCCCCTGTCCCCTCTCCTATTCGCCCTGACAATCGAGGTCTTGGCGGGTAGGATCAGGGATAACCCAAACATACACGGTATTATGGTAGGAGGCGATGAACATAAGCTCGCCATGTACGCAGACGATGTCTTACTTATGATATCGGATGTAAAGGGATCTTTGACGACAGCTCTAGAAGAGTTCACACTCTTTGGCACAGTATCAAACTTCCTTTTGAACCCTACCAAATCTGAGATTATGAACGTCACAATTCCACACAACGACTTTCAGGCGTTGGAGGGCTCATGCCCGATAAAAATAGCGAAGGGCAAACTGAAATATCTTGGTATTCACCTAACGCCAAACATAAAAGAGATAGTGGATATGAACTATAAAAACATCAGAGACGAAATCCTTAAGGACTTATCGTCCTGGAGAAATAAAACCATCTCTTGGTTGGGGCGCATCGGGGTAGTCAAGATGAATGTGCTACCACGGGTGCTATATGTCAAGCAAACCATCCCTTTATCGATGGCCTCCCACATTATTCATCAGATACAGTCTGCCCTAGAGTCCTATATTTGGAGAGATCTGAAACCGAGAATCAATAGGAAAACCACTTTCCTACCTCGGAATAGAGGCGGACTAGGTATACCAGACTTAAAATTATACCACACAGCTATTTCTCTCCAGCGATTAGTAGAGTGGTGTCACAACTCGGCCCAAAAGGCATGGGTACAGATCGACGGTGTAATTCTGAAGAGGAGCAATGTGGGAGCTCTCGCATGGTCCTCTGCCAATGACAGACCCCCAGTGATCAGCCTATACCCAATGATCGAGGAGGTGTTTTCGATCTGGGATAAACTACTTAAAAAAGCCGCCTATGTCTCGACACTACCCTCACCGATTACATCTCTCAGGGAAAATCCTGAGATGGATTTTCTGTTCAGACTCAATCCCCCGAATAAGACTTATAGTTTAAGTGAAGCAGCAATATACAACATAATCAGTCGGGATAAATTAAAGCCACAAGAAGAACTGGTTGAGTGGAACAGAGAGGTATTTACCTCATAGTTTACAGTGACACAGACTTTGCACTACTTTACCACTCATAAAGCTAAGTCAGATCTGACGAGACGCAGAACTTACTTTGAAACTCTGTGCACAATGACCACACCCCCGTCTCATCTGATCTCTCAGATTTATAGATTACTACAACAAGGCGGTGAAGACTACCTTCCTGGTTTTACGCAGACGTGGCAAACTGAGCTGGGCCTAGATATAGGACCTAGGGAATGGAACAAGATATTCGACAAAACGAAGAAAGCCTCAATTTCGGCTAGGGTTCAAGAAACACAATACAAATTGATGAGCAGGTGGTACCTGACCCCCCAAAGGTTAAAACACATATATCCACACACAAATGGGGGATGCTGGAGAGGTTGCGGAGAAAATGGCACCCTACTACATATTGGGTGGACCTGTCCCCTACTAACACCTTACTGGAACGACGTAATGGCCGAAATGAGTAGGGTTCTCGAAGTGATCATCCCTCCCAACCCAAGTTATTTACTTTATCATCAGCTACCTAAGATTGCAAGGGAAGATAAGTATAGGCTTCTCCTGGTGATGCTCAATGGAGCAAAAAGCTTGATTCCCATGTATTGGAAAAAACAGACCACCCCCAATGTTCAAGAGTGGAAAGCTAAAGTAGCAGACCTGCTGAGACTTGAAAGATACCACTACCTTAAAATTGGAAAACTAAGTACACATGAGATGATGCTTATGACCTGGGAGGGAAGAGGATTGTGAACTAATGAGGTGTTGCAATGTTCTGAACTGGGATACAGTCTAAAAGGGAAAAGTATCCTTCCCCCCCCCCCTTATAAATTTTTTTTTTTTTTTTGTCCTCCCTTCCCTCCCCCTTTCCTCCCTCACCTTAACACCCTGTAACCCTAACACACTTCGTCTACCTTTCTAGACATCTACTTTTCTAAAGAGTACAGTACTATTAGCAGAAGTGAGATGTGTCTAAGCTGCTGAAAAGAGACAAATACCATGTGATCTGTACCCGAGGTATTCGCTTTTCCTTCTTTCCGATACCTAATACATATTTATATTTTGTATCACTAAACAGCTGATGTTGGATGTTTCTGTTATATGGTCAGTATACATTTCTGTAGTATCTGACGAAGTTTTTTTTTCTTATGCTGTTTGATTTGAACTAATTTCTATCTGCGAAATGATATAAACAATCTTTAACTGTACAGGTATTTGAAATTGTGTACAACTGACTTTGCAAAGTATGTATATTAATGCCCTGTATTTTTCACATTTCGCCAATAAAGCTTTATTTTGAAAACTAAAAAAAAGAATGTGTTTATTAACATGTAAACTGAGCAGGTGCAAAGACTTTTTAACATTTAAAAAAGCTGTACATGCAGCAAAAATATGCAGCTTAAAAGAATATTATGGGTTTTTTTTTTGAGTTTTTAAACTATAGAATTTGGAAATTCATAAAATCATGTAAGTTGCTGGATAAATAGGAATACCACCGTTGAACTGTCCCCATGTTACGATTAGGGGTTTGTAGTGCAAAATATAAATGCTTTTTAATTAGGTGGAATGTCTCAGAATTTGGAATCCTGCAAAAGGCCATATAAATCAATTCAAACTGTTCTTCTCATGTTTTGGAATTGGGCCTAATATTGCAATACATAACATTTTTGTAATTCAGATATTTACTTCATTCTCATGGTTTTCTTTGCTTTGAAATGCCAGTTAAGTAGCTCAAATCTTAAGACCCCTGCTACTTAACCTCTCTGACACCTAATGTGTGGCAGAGTGAAACATCCTGATCTAATCAGGATGATTGACAGTCCCTGCTCGCATGGAAATGGACGCACACAAGCAGGGAGCGGCATAGCACAAGCAGTGGCTTGTGCAATGTTAAATGTAAAATCATGTTCAAGGGAACAAACCTTGTCTGCCCAGCCATTAATAAATGGGGATAAGTGAAGGTGATGAAACACCCAGGAGGTGGCACACTAAAAATAACTAGTGGAAAAAAAGGGAATTGATAGAAATGTTGGTAATGTGAAAAAAAAATGGTTTTAAAAGGTGTATGAATGATATTAGTGAAATGGTAAAATATTATTTAACATGATAAAGTAATAAATTAATAAATAATAATAATAATAAATGGGGCGCAATGTCTCAGATGTAATAAGCATATACACATTGCATTTTAAGTATTTTTGTATAAAGACAATGATTTTTGTCTTTGAACAATATTTACTAGTTTTCCTACTCAATGTGAACAATTTAGATGTCAAAATATTTTGTAAACTATAATATGTGTAAAAAATCTTTAGGATTTATTGCAAATCCACGGATGAGGAATTTAGTTGTGATTGTATAGTTCAAATGTAAATAGGTCATTTGAAATGAGCTATAATTATTGTGTGGCTCAAAATAGCAAAACAAAATGGCTGCACATTTATCTGTGGCTAAGTTGTCAATTACAACTTTCAAAAGGATGAAGAAAATGAAAGATATTTTTCAATTTTGGATAAAATAAATAACGTTATTATATATATAAACAGAATGCACTCCAGACATCCACAGTCAGCAGCCCAGGGTGCAGCAAAGTAATGTATAAAGGATAAAAAATCAGAGTGCACTCCTATGGGAATCCTTTTAACAATACCTTACTTTATTAGTGAACATTTTCAGACCAAAAAAAAGGTCTGTCCTCAGACAAAAAAAGTGTATATACATACACAGTACTGTAGTGAAAAATAGAATCATGATATTATAATTGTTTAACTATAAATAAAGCCTTTTTCAATGTGTCTCATGTATTAAATACGTATCGTTTTATAAATATCTATTTTCGAAAATGTAACTATTTCCAAACCCACTGAGTTATCCGCCGTTATGGATTTCCAATCCGGGCTGACAACTGCAGTTGGAAGATGGCGACTGCAATACTCAATGCGCATGCGCGAGTTAGCGCAACGTCATCGCATACGTCATCGCATGTGTTTTATTGAGTCTATTGTCGGTCATGTCGGCTTCTGTGCCGCTATATGCACATGCGAGACTAACCTGATCCTATTGCGCATGCGTGGAATGACGATAATGTATTTTAATTTTATGCATATACTCGCCATCCGATTGGCAAGTATGTTAGACCATAGACGGCCCACATTTGAGGGCTGGATTATGTGATGTAATGAGGATAAAATAAATCATTACTTTACTGATAAAGGGGGCTTTGTTTCTGAAACAAAAAAGGTACACTAAATTGTTTAGATAATTGCAATGCTAAATCTTTGTTCCAATTTGAATAGCAAAACCAAAAGTTAGTAATCCTTTAAGGCTATAAGCCACTCAGAACATGGGGAAAACATTGTGACCAATCTTTTATATTTAGAGGAATATACATTGCTTCCATTAGTCATTATTAAAAAAAAGTCTTAGTAACTGCTTATGTAGTATCACTTAAGTAAATAAAAATGCTGGTCATTATCCCAGCTCAGGTTATGGATTATTATTTTTTGCTAGCTCATGTGTTTTAACTCTGTTGTGAAAAAAGGCAATTGTATACTAGTCTCAAGTGGCATATTGCCACGTACATTCATTATTTACTTTATGACATCTTGTAATTTTTCAGCGTCATTCAGGTTCTTTTGGCATCCAATCATTTTTTACCACAGTTCAGGTTTTAACTCATAAGTGCTCTGTTGTGACATAATGCCATTGTATTTATACCAGTCCCCAGGGACATATTGTCACTAACAGGGATAGGCAAGGTGTCCATACACAGACACTGGTGTCCGTGACTAGCACTTGCAGTGTCTGCCACAACCTTAGTATATCTTTTCTTTCTGATTAAATAGGAATAAAAAAAATAAGTAGTGTGAATAAAGTTAGTTGCTTGTCAAGAGACTGCTAGTGATATTGGGTGATACGTTATGGAATAAATAAAGCCTAGGTAAAAAACTGGATGTGTCTCTGCATCTGTATAAAAACACCCAGCTAGTAGTGACACTGGCACATGTGCATAGCTAGACAAGGGCTGGTTATAGGGTCAGTGGTATCTGCATCTGTATAATAACACCCAGCACTATATAATGACACAGTAGTGACACTGGCACATGAGTATAGCCTGAGGAGGGCTGGCTATAGGATCAGTGGTATCTGCATCAGTATAATAACACCCAGCACTATACAAAGACACAGTAGTGACACTGGAACATGGGTATAGCCAGAGGACGGCTGGTTATAGAATCAGTGGTATCTGTATCAGTATGATAACATCAAGCACTATACAAAAACACAGTAGTGACACTGGCTCATGGGTATAGCTAGAAGAGGGCTGGTTATAGGGTCAGTGGTATCTTCATCAGTATAAAAACACCAAGCACTATATAATGACACAGTAGTGACACTGCCTCATGGGTATAGCTAGAGGAGGGCTGGTTATAGGATCAGTGGTATCTGCATCAGTATTATAACACCCAGCACTATATAATGACACAGTAGTGACACTGGCACATGGGTATAGCCAGATGAGGGCTGGTTATAGGATCAGTGGTATCTGCATCAGTGTAATAACACCCAGCAATATAAAATAATGTTTTTATTTCAAATGTATCTTGGTGTCCTTCACTAAGGTCTGTACTTTTAAAAATGTCCGCCACAGCCTGTGTCTGTGACAGTACCTTTATTGTTTACGTTTTGGTGTCACGTAATGTTTTGCGCCACAGTAGCGTCAGTTTTGACATTAACATCATTCTTGTTTGGCGTGCCTTTTGATTTTGACATGGACCTTCTATTTTGCCTAAGTATAGATTTCTTTGCTTACAGTGAGCTAGCTTATATTTAGACGCATACCAGGCTTTGAACTTGAACTTTGTTTTTGACCTTGGTTTATCTCTTCCCTGGTACTACACAAGATTGGACCGATACCTGGCTTTGAACTTGAACTTTGATTTTTACCTTGTTTTATCTCTTCCCTGGCACTATGCAAGATTGGACTGATACCTGGCTTTGAACTTGAACTTTGTTTTTGACCTTGGCTTGTCTCTTCCCTGACCCTAAGCAAGATTAGATGGATACTTGTCTGAATCTGAACTGTGCCCTGGCCTTGTTTATCTCTTCCCTTGTACCTTGCATTGTAGATTTTGTTCCTGGCTTGTTTCTGTGTGGCTCCTTTGTGTCAAGGCCCCTGCTGGCTAAAGGTAGCATGTATTGTATTGTTTTTTTGAGACTGTCCCTTAATGTAGTTAGGTATCTATTACTTCTTCATTGTGGATCAGTCACAGCCAGGAGGCATCCAGAGTCCTAGGTGGGTCCTATTTATTTCCCAACTCTCTGGGTTTTAACCGGCTTGACACTAACTCTGAGCACTGTGACATATAAACATTAATGGCGTACTCAGACAGTCATGTGGTTTCTCACACATGCACATGAACACACACAATATTTACAATCCCAGGGTTACTTTTCAGTGCTCCAGTTGCTTCCCTATATGTAATGTTTAATCTAATCAGACATTTGACTGCACACCTTAGCTTACAGCTATTTCTTGTATTGTCAACATTTTGCTTTAAATTTAGCACTCATTAAATTCAGAGCAGGATTAACAGGAAAACAGATCTATAACTCCCTCAGTACAAAGAAAATAAGCTCATCAGGTCATTGTCAACATCACTACATATTTATTTCTACTGTGGTGTTGATTTTGTCTTGAACAGCATAACTATGTTGAAAAAAAAATGCTTTTTTATTCTCTGATGGCGCTCTCCTTATGGTTTTACAATATTTCTGCAACTAAATAATTTGGATATGTGAGAGCACCTTCAATCAATTTTCTCCTATCAGCAACATTTAGGAAAATGCTAATCTCATTTATGTTTTGTTGATTTTTATTTATTGTTAACCCTTAATACACAGAAAATAAATTTACTTAATAATGCATTTTTGTAGTAAAGAAGAAATAAGGGATTTTCACAAGAATGCAGCAAGCAGTTAACAGAACAAAAAATACAAGAGATAAAAAAACGGTTGTTCTTCCTTAATCAAAAATAATATAAACATAATTTTTTAGTTAGTCTTCAATTGTTGGCTTTAGTGAAATTTTCTTAGATTGGCATGAAAATTGATTTAGATTGGTATGAATTAAGATAAGTCAGTCTACATTTTTGGTACTATGCCATGACATGTTTCAAAGACAACATTTGCAGTGGTTGTAAATATGAAGTTGCAGTAAACACTAACCCCATGACAGCTGTTATTCATCACAAATAAAGTTATGTTTCCCATTTCTTTTCTTTTACATATTATACAAGGACAACTTTAAAGTTACTTAGTAGAAATATTTTTCATGTGAACATATCTATTGTGATTTTGGTGGGGAGTGTTAAACGTATGATGCCTAACCACAAAGTCAGTTTTTTTTTTTTAAGAAGAGGGGTTTCTAGGAACAAAACAGCTTAAAGGGATAGGAAAATCAAAATTAAACTTGCATGATTGAGATAGAGCATGTCATTTTAAGACACTTTTAAATTCACTTCTATTTTCAAATGTGCTTTATTTTCTTAGTATCCCTTATTAAAAATTAATATGCACATATCATACACTAGTGGGAGCTGTTGCTAATTGGTGCCTGCACAAATTTGTCTCTTGTGATTGGCTAAATAGATATTTTCAGCTTCCTGTCAGTAGTGCAATGATGTCCCTTCAGCAACGGATAACAAGAGAATGAAGAAAATTTGATAATAGAAGTAAATTGGAAAGTTGTTTAAAATGGTATGTTTTATCTGAATCATAAAATAAAATGTTGGGGTTTACTATCCCTTTAAAACTGACTTAAAAAATTAAACTCATCTGGGCTATCTTTCAAATGACCTAGCTTTAACCAATATGTCAGTAGTAAGGCTGTATCTTTATAACTACTTTAAACTTTGCAAAATTTAAAGTTATTTGCTACTGATAACACTCTACTTGTAAAGATATCCAGAAAACAACTGAAAGGCAAATATAAGGTATTTGTTTTAATACTCCAATATTATTATTTTAAAATTAAAAATGTATTGTATTAAATTATAAGTGTAATATTATTATCATTTTTTGAATACACCATTATTGTATGTTATTATAGCAAACTACCTGGACCAGTTAAAATAATAGTAAACCTCACTATATGCAACTAAAGGTTATTAAAGTGTTAATTGAGTCAATTTAGTAACATATACTTTCAGTGTTGGAAATGCTTTAATTTACGTTACATGTTATTCTCCCCATCTAAGTGCCAGCTGGCCATCCACTCCATGCAGTGGTCATTGGGCAGCACAATCAATTGGAAGTGTACAGACAGCTCTATGAAAATCTGTAGCAGTACACTATGGGCTCAATTTATGAAGCTTCAATATAAGCTTTGGAGCGTCGTCAGCTGCAAACTCACTGCATTGTTCATCAGACCACTGCTTCTTAACCCACTTTGAAACATGTTATGTGACGTATCTCAACAACCCCCCCCCCCTCTGGATTTTTACGACTAGGGCGATTGACATCTCCTTTTCACACGTGATTTGCTGAGCGTGAGCATGGGGCGGCAATGCTGCACTCTAAAAGCAATGCAGGGGCAAACAGGGGTGAAGATGTCAATCCATGTCCTGCTGGCTAAAGTGATGAATATTGCATAAGTGAATTTTATCCTTGGAGTATTTTTTACTCTTAGAATAAATTATGTATCTAATGTATTCAATATAATTTATGTGTATAATACAATTTATTTATATAGTTTATGATTACAACACTTAGAGGAGGGCAATGTCTCCTGTATTTTCTTGTTTTAATATAATACAAATATTAAATTGTTGCATTCTATCAACAAATTCAGAGTGAGTATGCTTGATTTTAAGTAGTTATAGTGAATTGAATCTCCCTGTCCAAAATACCAGAATAACAATTGATACCAGCAACCTTGTGCAGAAGTAATAATCAACTAGAACAAGTCTATCAGAGATAGTTTTTGTGTCCATACACATTATTTCTGTTTATGTATTTCAGAAAACTGCTTCCTTCTTTGGTGTACACAATAGATACAGCCATTCAGTGATGTGTGGCTGCCAGGTAGTTTGCTCTGTTCATAATTAATGGATGACTAGGTAGCATAGGAAAATAGCTGTGTGGGAACAGAACAATACTGTAGTATTACACAGCTTATACTAGGATAAAATGAAAACACAAGCAAATTCATCCTCTTTTATTAACACATTTATCTGCAAAGTCATTATTATTTTAAGATATCATACTTTGTTTTCTGACTACTGTGTCCCTTTAGATCATAAATATATTAAGTTGGTAAATTAAGATTATGTGATTTGAAATCATTCATCAGTTTTATCCTTAAAGATTTTGAAAAGCAAGTTTCAATGGGGTTACAAGTCTGTGCCTTGTGGATAGCTGGGTTGCTAATTCTACTAGCAAGTGGTGGTATTTCTAACAAGTTACTTAAAACTAAATATTGTGCGTAAGAATTAAAGCAGGATACTTACTACAAGTCTTGATATAGTATGCTTTGTATACTAGTCTACTTAAAGGGACACTGTACCCAAATTTTTTCTTTCGTGATTCAGATAGAGCATGACATTTTAAACAACTTTCTAATTTACTCCTGTTATCAAATTTTCTAAATTCTCTTGGTATCTTTATTTGAAATGCAAGAAAGTAAGTTTAGATGCCGGCCCATTTTTGGTGATCAACCTGGGTTGTTCTTGCTGATTGGTGGATAAACTCATCCACCATTAAAAAAGTGCTGTCCAGAGTTCTGAATAAAAAAAAAAGCTTAGATGTTGTCTTTTTAAAATAAAGATAGCAAGAGAAAGAAGAAAAATTGATAATAGGAATAAATTAGAAAGTGGCTTAAAATTGCATGCTCTTTCTGAATCATGAAAGAAAAAATTTGGGTTCAGTGTCCCTTTAAACTATATTTAATGAATTGTTCAATGTAATGGCACTTTAAGTTCAAGGTTACACTACATTTTCATTATATATATGCAACATTTATTTGTTGCTACTTATTCTTGCAACTTCACCATCTTTACTAAACGCTCAATGAGTAGTAAACGTTTCAGTATATCAATTCATTATTCAAGCTGTATTAAGAGATAGTTCTTCAGGTGAATAGGCCAAGTATACTATCAATTTCAATCTCAGGATGGCAGTGTTGAATCCTGCAGGGGTCAAACTAGCATCAAAATCAGACTGAGATTGTCGCTACGAATAGCACATCTTTTGTGTGCATATATCAGTTTTTGTACATAACACTGTGTGCTCATATACAGTATGCTTGCATGTCTTTCTATTTCCAGCATTTCATGTGCATTTGAAAGTGTGTGATTAGGTTTTATTAAATTTTATTTATTTATTATTATTATTTATTATTTTATTGCACATTAATTTACTTGCTTGCACTGCTTATAATTGCTTGTAGGTAACTGCGTTTTTGTATATATTCCTGCGTGTGCGTGATGCACTGTAAAGCTGTGCTTGCATTTCTGTGTTTGTCTAGGTTTGTGTGTGGGGATAAACATGAAGCAGACATAATGAGCTTTAAATGCAAGGTAAGAAGATCAAATAGTGTTAATAAGTGGATAGAATTAAATTTGGGGAGAAAATGGAACAAAAATATGGGAACAGGCAGTGGAGGGAAAGAGCTAAAATAAGAAAAGTAGTTGAGAAATGAAATAGTAACAAGACAAGGTGAAATTGCGGAGACTAATTTATCGAGTTACTAAATAGGTGGTTGATGAGCTAGGTAAAAATCCTTTAAAGAGTGATAAAATATCCCTGCACCCAACAGTAGTTTTGCTTTTTATCTTTCCTGCCAGGACCACAAGTATGTTGCTAATACTATTCCTACATCTGTGCTACTAATGATTACGCAAAGACAGAAAATTCTGCAGAAGTTTCTCAGCCACGTACTCTGTGTTGCACATTTATATCAAATTATGTACTGCTCTAAATCATCTCTTCTCACACACAAAGGCTGTCATTACAAAATGTCATATTGTTTTTCCCCCACTGTAACAGCCTATTAATAAAAGGAAGAATTTATACTTACAACAAATAATGATTACTTAGGGGTAAATTTATCATGGTGCGGCTTCCTCCAATCATGGCTTTCCACTCAGGGGAGTCACTGCCTGAGGCCATGCTATGATTGGAGGAAGCTGGATTAGTCATTGCTGACGTGTGCAGAGAGGATCTCCGGGTGGGGGAAGCTGCTCTGGCTGTGAAAAGAACAAAGCTAAGTTTTTAAACAAAATGGCTGCTTTCTAAACTTTGAAGAATTAAAGTGCCCCTGTTTTTAATAGTATTTTTAAAAAACAGGCTTTTATTCATCAAAGTTTAACTTCACTTTAAGATAGAGCATGTGGTTCCATTATCAAATTGTGCATAGTCTTATTATATACACACTTTTTGCATTCAGAGTAAATATGTGTATGAGTCTGTTACCGGCTGTTGGTCTTTTACATGATACAGGGGGCTGGCAAGTTAAGGTAAATATTAAAATTTGTCAGGAGAATAAAACACTGCTCTTTTAAAATTCAGAGTAAGTGTTATTACATTGTGTTTTTATTTTTTTGATTATTCAAATCTACTGTATTTAAAGGTCCTTTAAATTGCATTCACAAACATATTTCACCAAGGTGGACACACAGTCATGCCAGGCCAACACCTATACTATTAGCTGTATGATAATAGTGCTCAGTGTCAGACCCAGAGAACATGAGATTGTAGCCCACCTAGTCTTCTCATTTTTTAACTGCAGTGAAAACTCAAGCTCTTCTTAATCCTAGGGATCCTTTAATATAAAGCATAGTCTTAGGTCTATCCCTAGAATTTTTTAAATCCCCTTACTGTATTGAATTAGACAAATGCATATTTCTTTCAAGAACTGAAAATTCTTTAAACAGATGGCAATTTTTTCCAGACAGACTTACTCTATAAGATTTATTTTCCCAAACTTGGCTCACTCTGTGCATATCATTTTTGATAAATAGAAGATGGAAAATGTATACTGACAACTCCTAAAGAATTTTAAATTTCAAAATGTTCTCTAAAAACAAGTGTATCAACTAAAACATAGAAGTTTATTTTTTAAAATACATGTACAATGTTTCATTTGCAATGTTTCTTTTGTGTGTCTTTAAAGGGAAATACATTTAATTTTCCAATATATCGTATATGGAAGGGCATATAGTTTCAAACAGGACTTGTCCTATAAGGCTTTCCTTTTAAAGTATGATTTCTATTACGAGATCTGCAAAAGTTAAAGGAACATTGAAGTAATATTATATACATGATTTATAGCAACAATTAAGCACTACATTAACTAAAAGACTACATATATCATTAAAGTTTTAAAAACAGTTACAATTTTCCTTTTTTTCACAAAAATTACACATTTTTTTTAAAAGGATTTTGAGTGTTGTTTATGTTATGTCTTTTGCTATGGACGATCAGAAATATATATAAATGAGTTCTTTCACAGAGCAAGTATTCTCTGTGATTCATTTTACTGGATTGAATTTCTGAATCCTGGAGGCAATGGGAAACCTTTGTAATTTTAGAGCTAAATTACAAGAAAACTGGGAAAAAATTAAAATTGAAAGTACATTGAAAAAAAAAAATTGTTTTATTACTCATAAGTAAACATTTTGAATTTTATGCCCCTTTGGGCCAGACTACAAGTGGAGTGCAAAATTGCACTTTAGCGAGGGCGATATTTGTGCTATACTCGTAATACCAGTGTACGCAATTGTGCGCTGGTATTAGAAGTGACCTTGTGTTCGCATTGCATGGAAGCTTTGTGCGAATGTGAGCATGCTTCCATATGCTCCAATGGGAGCCTCGTTCTAATGCCGTCATAGACGGCACAGAACTTAAGCACAGCGAAGGGGTAAGTCACACAGCGATGGGCAGCACATTTTAACTATATATGTATATTAATATATACATATATATTTATATGTTTATATACACATATTAACACATAAATAAATATCTACAGTATACTGTTTAAGCATATACATACATATTAACAGTTTCAACAAAGTCCCCATAGACCGAAATGTAAAGGCACTTTTCAGTTACTTTTTTTTCATAGCACCACACACCTGCTCACTTTAACCCCTTATAACGGCTTTGTGCAGTTATTTTTTTAATTAAGTAAATATGCTACTGTTTGTAGTTTATATTAAAGAACACTACACTTAATTTTGGGGGCAACTGGGGACATTTTTAAAATTAGCCATAGATCTGATCTCTTTATTGTGCAGCCATAAGCAGAAGAATTTGCCTGTTTACAGGCATGTGATAAATGAGTGCTCCACTTGTTATCTAGCCTTTAATTGGAGTTTAATTGGAGTTGTGAGAGAACAAATATTTTCTTATTTGGTGAAAGCATAGACTATTTGTGAAGTTGTCTATATGAGGGCTTAAATGGGACCAAATAGGTCTCATGTTCAGGTGTCGTATATGAGGCCGGATTTTTATTATTAGCATTTACAAATTATTATCATTTTTTTTTAAGTGTCGCAACATTCTGTAGCCATGGCCCTGAATAAAAAGAACTCTTAATGGTTGTTTTAGGGTTGCTTTTGAAGCATTTGTTTATGAACTACAAGACCATATAGACAGTGCATCTAACATATGGGGAAATTAGCCAAAATCAAAAGGTTCAGTCAAAAAAGTTTGATGAATTCTGCATCCTTTAGTCCATTCATTTAATAAATAAAAACATGACAATAGTACATTACATAATCATTAAATGCATGCAATTGGATTTAATAGTATCAATAAAGTTGAAAAGTTATGAATGTTAGAAATGTTAGGCACAAACTCTTTACCTGTTCAGGTTGAAGATTCAATAAGATGTTCATAAATAATCAAATTAAATGTATGATTTTATAACATAGTGTAGTTATATACCATCAGGCTTCTAACTGGCTATTAAAGTTATTCAGGGCATATGAATGTGTGTATTTTTCTTTTTTTACATACTTTCAAACACAAGAGTGCCAGATGGGATTTCTACTGGTCATTCTTTTTTTAATTTCTTACATATTCAGTTAATCAACGGGCCCTGCTCTGCACAGCAGATGAAGACAATTTGCTGGAGTTTACACAATTTTCTGTGACCTCTTGCTCACTACTCTGCTCATTATACAAACAGAGTATGCAGCTGCTGTATGAGTAAGCTATCCATGGTCTCTTGAATAAGGCTCAGTTCTAGCTGAACCGAATGCCCTTACCCACTCAGTAAGAATGCATTTTAGGGTGAGGCAGGTAGAAAATGGGTAGAAACCACATTCCATGCTATTGCTTGCAGATAAACAAGACTTCTGAGAGGCCTTCAGATAGTCAGCAAGAGAGAGGATGCAATGGTTCTCACAATACCACAGAATATTCTTCCACATTGGGATCCTGAATTAATATTAGCAGAACATATTAATTAAAGCATTTATTACAGCTTCACATTAATACTACTGTATAACCTCTTTGTAAAGGCAGACAAGAATTTAGTGGGGACTGCACACTTTATTGTTGTTAATATTAGTGATATTACAATAGAGTTCCATAGAATGTTTTACCCATTTTTAAGCCTGGATGTGTGATTAGTGATATTACAATAGAGTTCCATAGAATGTTTTTACCCATTTTTAGGCCTGGATGTGTGAAGAATGTACTCTCCTGCCACGTTTTTGAATAGCTGGCCAGAAAAGATGGGCTGCAAAATTGCAAGCCTGATTGTTTCCTGAACGTCTTTGCTGTAGTATTTTCATATATTGGGTCCCCTACTTTTTTCAATTTTGTAATAGCCCTAAATAGCTTCATGAGCTCCATTCTAACAAAGCATTTAGAATATTGTCAATCATGCATATAAAGGCATTGAGTGGGAACAGAAAATATTTGTAAGACATTATTTTATTAAGACAAATAAATACTCTCTAACATGTAATGAAAATAATTGGATTCTAATTCTTTTTATTTTAAGCCCACCAGATATATTCTAGAGATTACTCTGGAAGAACTTAAATTTTTAAATGTTCTAGGGGTGCTATACAATTACTATTTATTTCCAGGCCTTCATCTAATATGACATTTAAGACTTTTGCACCATGAAGTTTTTCCGGTTCATCTCATTCTTTCATGTATGGAGGGAGGTCTTGTTGGTTCAGGGTTCCTTGGAGCTCCAGACCATTATTTCTGTTGTGTGGTCAAAATCTTTACATTATAAGGGTGCTATTTCCTTTCTTTGGAGTAAGAGAATGGCCAAGTTGTAGCAAAAGCTGAACTATTTTGAGGACTTATGTATCATAGAGTTATACTGTATTGTAAAAGTCAGTAACACAGAAAAATGTATTTCAGCCAATCACATATGATAAATATATATGTATATATATATATATATATATATATATATATATATATATATATATATATATATATATATATATATATATATATATATATATATATATATATATATTAACAGCTATATTTAATACGGATTGAAGACAACTCAGTAAAGATTAAAAATAACAATTTTTAATAAATTGGTGATTAGACATTAAACATTTGATTGTAAGTAATTAAATCTAGTAATAATAGCATCTAAATACTAAACAATAAAAAAACATTAAATTACTTAGCTTCGATTGAGTTCAGCAGCTTACACCAGGTAGCAGGAAACAGACAAGCACACAGGTGAGGGAGACTCCATGCCACATTCCTAAGCCCTCAGTTCTTTAGCTTTTCTTGTAGGACTTGGCATCTACACAATCCAAGAGGAAGTCTCCAGGGTTCTCAGTGTCCTGGCCTTTTATCCGAAAGGGAGGGATTAGGATATTGTTAACACCCACTAGGAAGGAACCAGATAGAATGACCAATAGACTTACTAGGAAGTAAGTTGTCTGGGGGGGGTGGCTACACACAGGATGCCTAGACTGATGTCACTTCCTGCTAAAAGCACATGGCATTTTTCCAACAATCTCCATTTTGGAAAATGTACAGCTCATCCTTTGTTCAGTGGGGACACCTAGTGGTGGGTCATAATATTGCATGCTATAAAGGGAGCAATGGATTTTCTAATGGCAATACAAACCACCTGTTGGTCCCATTATATATGCAATCTCTATAACTCATAAACCTCTCTTATGGGCCTAGCCCTATGTGTCATCTGTTTCCACTTTACAAAAACATATAAAATTACACAAATAACATCAATCATTATTAATCATTGAATAAATGTAGCCCCTAGATTCCCCAACCACCCAAAAAGCCTGATATTTGGTGGTTCTTGGAGCTTCTTTTTAATGTCCGTTATCTTGGACAAGTCATGGGAAATGTCTCCAGCATTGTTCACAATGTATGTGCAGCACTCAGTTCCTATCAATGCGCACACCCCTCCTTTTGCAGCTAGAACATAATCCAGCGCTACTCTGTTCTGTAATGCCACTGCCCTAATCTGCACCTGTTCTTGGGTTATCTTATTGATTGAGTCCACTGAGGCATCCAGAGCATCTTCAAACAATTTAACGAGTGCCTCAATTCTGTTGAATGCCCAATATACCCCCCAGCTTGGAAATACCACAGCTGAGTTGGCTTCATGGGTTCCTATGAATTCACTCCATCTTTTATTTCCGATAAGGCCTTCTGGAGGATAATCTCTTTTCCTTATTGCTGGGATGATAGATCCAATGTAGTACTCCCCCTCCCATTGGCGTGGTAACCACCTGTAGGCCCACGATCCACATAGAAAATATACGCCTTGGGGAAGGATACTATAGCTATTATCAGGGGGCCTACGAAAACAAGTTTCCATGATGGTGGCTATAAAAGGAAAGTTCATGTGTTTAATTGCACCATGGGGAGTGAAAGTTACAATTTTGATTACAGGGGAAGACTCATTCACTGACATTCCCCAATGTTGGTCATTACCATAGCCTTTTACCCAAGCAGATGTGCAATTAGAATATCCCAATCTAGTGGCATTAAGTCCATTTTTATGGGAGCTGATGCAAACAGCACCTTCCTGTGGGATATTTATGATGTGGAGTCTTGCTTCCGAGTGTGGCTCCCCCACTTCTCTGTACCAGCCAAATCCTGTTGCATTATAGTGCTTCAATTCCTCCAATGACTATGGTACTCCAATGAAAGGGTATCCCCTCTCCTCACTGAATGAGAATGGCCCCACCTATCCAGCAATCAGTGCTGTTCGACACCTTTGAGTATCTCACATGCAGGTTCAAGAATGAGTTGGAGGACCATGAATCCGACCGGTCTATATTGCCACTAACCTGTTGGAAGGATAAAAGACAGGGTGAGTACCTCCACTTAACAATACAACTTTAGTATCCCCAGGCCCATCTGATAAAACATCTCCTTTCTGCCTGACCTGTTCACCTGCACGGGGTAATACCCACACTTTAGATCCTGACTACACAGTGCTGCCTTGTTCCCAAGTCACAAGGATTGGTTGGGGTATCCAGATAGATACCAGACCCAGAACAGTGCCTGGTGTGATCTGCCCTTGTGACCCCTGGACAAAAAAATCTCCCACAGATTTTCTGTTACACTAATAGTCCCTGTGGTCAACCATTCATTATCTCTTAAATCATCAGTTAATGTAAATGTTACCTTAGCTTCCTCCGGTAGGGTACCTCCCATGGGAAGGGTGTGCTTGCACCCTCGACCCCCCTCTGCAACCTCTAATAAATGTTGGTTGACTATTTTGTTTTTGTTCTTCCCAACTTGTTGGAGAGATGTTCCATGGAACCACAGCCACAAATTCACAGTCAGTGTCTCCATCTGTCCAGTCAGTCTCTCATATGGGGAGAACCTCCCTATTGGCCTGTTATTAAGCATCATAACTGCCTGTGTAATGACCCTATCCCACCCCTTTAATGTCCTACTTGGGGATAGCTTCCGAATTTGATCTTTTAAAAGCCCATTGCACCTTTCAATCAACCTCGAGGCTTGAGAGTGATAGGGGATGTGAAAGATCCATTTAATGCCTGAGTCATGTGACCAATGCTGCACAAGCTGTCCAGTGAAATGGGTTCCATTATCTGTCTGGATTTCAGATGGTAGTCCATAGGCAGTTACTAGGGTCTGTTACATTTGAAGGGTTGAGGCTTGATTTGCATGCTTGCAGGGTAGTTCTCTCAATATCCCAGAGAATGTGTCTACAGCAGTACAACAATACATTAAACCCCCTCTGCCCTTTGGTAATGGGCCAATGTAGTCCATTTGCCAGATCTGCCCAGCTTTGGTTCCTCTGTTCAAATGTCCACTGGCATGTTTAGTGAGTGGCCACTTCTTGATCTCATTACATGTCTCACAGGCTATTTGTGCTTGCACAACCATAAGGAAAGTAATGGGTAGTCCTCTGGCTCGTGCCCACTCTAGTGTTGCTGTATTTCCCCTGTGGCCTGATGTTTCATGAGCCACTCTGCCATCCGAAGCAATACTGGATCCATTGGATCAATCTTTTTCACTGCTCTTATTCGGGTTAATTCATCTGCAGTCTTGTTGGGGTTCTCTTCTCCAATGTTGTTTTTCATATGAGCGTCCACATGTCCAATGTGGATTAGTCATGAATGGGCTGTTTTCCAAATCTTCTCCCATAAGTCTTCACCTCCCCAAACTGGTTTTCCATGAATTAACCACCTGTTGTTCTTCCAATTGGGCATCCATGTTGTACATGCTTTGTATACTGCCCAACTCATCTGTAGTCTCTTCCATCAGTATGGCTATGGCAGTCAGTTCAGCATACTGGCTGGAACCACCTGTCCCTTTTTCTTGAATTACAATCTGTTGGCATGGATTGTATGCTACCGCAGTCCAATGTCTGCCTTTGTGGGTCACAATAGCTGAACCATCATTGAACCAGGCATTCATTTTCTGTTCTTTGCCAAGCTCTTCAAATGGGGGGGCAGTCTTGATTGGAGATGGCTCCAGGAGAGGTACTTCATGTACATTAGGATTGGACAGGGTCTCGTATGTCACTAAACCAGTGAGAAGCTTAGTCAGTTCTTTTATCTCACCGGCTTGTATACCACCTCTCTCTTGCAGATACCATTTCCACTTCAGTAACGTTTGACTTTGTGCTACAGCTGTCTTAATAGGTAGTCCTTCATCTCTCACCCATCCTGCAATAGGTAAATCAGTCTTCACAGACACTGAACTTTGTCCTGTCATTGCTTCCACATGCTGCAATGCCATGTATGCTGCTAGAAGATTATTTTCCAGTAGTGTATATCTTTGCTGAGCTCCAGTCAATTGCTTAGACCAGAACCCAATTAGCACTGCCCTTTTCCCTTTATCTTCATTTGGCTGCCATAGCCCCCATGATGCCACATTGTCAGTGACCATTACATCTAAATGGAAAGGAGCTCCTTCACAGACCGGCCCCAGCCCCTGATGCTGTAATACTGCTTCTTTATCTGCTGAGAAGGCTGTAACTTGTTTCCCATACAAAGTTTGATTTCTTCCGGGTAACATTGTATATGGGGTGCAACAAAAGTCCTAGATGTGGTATAAAAGCTCTCCAGTACCCCAAAGCCCCAAGACATTTCTGGGCCTCCTTCAAAGTCTTTGGCTCAGGTATATTCTGGATAGTGTCAAGAACAGACTGATTTATTTTCTGGATGGGGCCATCCCATACCATTCCTAGGAACTTCACTTCGTGAGTAGGGCCTTGGATTTTTTCTTTGTTAATGGCCCATTCCCTATTGGTTATGTGGTTGACAAGAATAGGAAGTGCCTCTTCTACTTCTTCTTTAGATCCCGTGATCATGATATCATCAATATAATGAAAAACTGGGGTCTTCAGAATGAGGTTGCTTAGGTCTCGGGCAACTAATCCATGGCAAATTGTAGCAGAATGCACATAGCCTTGAGAGACCACTTGGAAAGTGTATTGGCATGCTCCCCAGGTAAAAGCAAACTGGTCTTGTGACTCAGGTGCAATGGGGATTGAAAAGAACGCATTTGCTAAATCGATCACCGCGTGCCACGCCCCCGCCTGTATGGCAATATTTTCAATTATGGTGATGATATCGGGGACTGCAGAACTCAATGGTGGTGCTACTCTATTGAGTCCCCTGTAATCTATCGTCATTCACCAGGAACCATCCGGTTTCTTAACAAGGAACACGGGTGCATTAAAAGGGCTAACCATAGGATGAACTACACCTGACTGTAACAGCTTTTCAACGGTCTCGCTGATTTCTTTCTGTCCCCCGGACAAGCGGTATTGCTTTAGCCTTACTGGGTTACTCAGGGAGGATTAACAACGGGTGTTCAATTTGCATTCCCCCACAATGTCTTTTACTGGGTGAAGGTAGTAGGGCTTGTAAGGGAATCCAAAAGTTAACACCCCCCACTGCGTCTCAATACTCTGCCCTAGCAAAACATCTATCCCCGAGATATTATCTGGTAATTCTGAAATTAAAACCTTTGCCTTAAATCGTGGTCCCTTGTTTATTGACAATGTAACGGTTGTCTGTACTGCCTTAGTAATCTGTCCCCCTAAACCCTCTATACTCACACTTGGTCCTGACAACTTTGAAGGGCTACCTTGTAGTACCGTCACTTCTGCCCCAGTGTCTACTAAAGCCAAAATCCTAGTTGGCTGCTGTCTTGCCCCCCACCAAACAGTCAAAGGTACTTGAGGACGTCGGTCTCTAGCAGTCAGTGGGGACATGTGCACTACTGAAGGCCCACCGGTGAGTCACTGGAGTGAAACCTCATCCCAGTTTGTCAGTTTATGAGCAAGCAAATCCTCTGATGGATACAGGGACTTCCCTTGTTGAACATTCTCAGGGGGTGTAGGTGTTGTAATGGGTGTGGCCTTAGGGAACAAGCTGATGTGATCTGTTGTAGTGGATGGGGGGGTCCAGTTAGCGTAGGAAAGGTTGTTGGGTGCATGGCTGTGGAAAGGTTAGTAGTGGCAGTCACTAGAGAGTAGGTGTCAGATGGTGTGTCCAGAAAACAAGCTAGGGATTGAGAATTGTCAACTGGATCCCTGTATGCAGCATATACTTGTACTCTCTGTTTAGATATCCTAACAACCTCTGTCCATTTCTGGAACATAGCAGCAGTTGAAATGCCATCTATGATATCTGTAGGTACACCCACTTTTATTAAATCCATCCACATCTGTCTACGTGAAACTTTAATCCTATCTCTGTTCCTATGCTTTCCCTGTTTCACCATTCCCTTTAAATCTATACCCTCCCCCTCTCTGTTAGTGACAGAAATGCCTTTCCTAGGTTTAGATTCTTGTTCTAACTTCCCAATCTCAGCTAACAAAGCTGTAAGTTGGTGTATTTTTCCTCCATTCCCCAACCCGCCTATTAAAGATAGTAATGAGGCTCTCATGGACAGCGGCGCTGTTTTCAAAAACCGCGAGCGCATGCTGGCTGTGAATTCCTACATATCTGGCCCCTCCCAATTGTCTTTATTCAATCCTGCTACATAACCCATAATCCTAACTCGAGTTACAGTGTCCCTTAATTTTATCCAGGGGTTTGTAGGTTCAATGTCTCCACTAGATGGGAAAACTATTTGGATAGCATGGCGTATCAAATCCAGCAATTGGAAATTGTTTCTAACCTCCCTTACTCTCCACAAGACCTGCCTGCCCTGGGGGTCTGTGGTTAACTGTCCCATGCCTATTGCTTCATTCGCATTCAGTATAACACTGTCAGCCCCTGAATCCCACAAACGCAACAACCACTCCCCCATATTCCCATCCATCTGTTGTTTAAATGTTTTTGCTAAATCATTAAGCTCAGTCTGGGTGTAACCTTGCAGCACTTCATTCACCTCATCACTTGTACCATCTCTCACACCATTTGCCCCCCCATGATCTCTGAGCAGCCTCCTTTTTAGTTGCTCAGTAATAAGAGGGCGGGCCTTACATGCCTTGGATTCATTCCCACTATCAGAAAAGGCTATGCATTCATCCTCCTCGTCTGAGGATTGGAGCAGAGTTTCAGAATCCCATGCGGGTCCTATAATCATTGCTCGCACTTTATTCACTGGCACTGGCTTTCTACCTTGCTGGGATCGTTTGCGGTTAATCTTACTCACTACAAGATTAGTACATTGCTCTTCTAATTCTACAGCATGACTATCATTGCTACGCATACATTCTTTTGTAATTACTAACTGGTCCTGCACTTCTTGTAATTCTTTTTCAAGTGACTCACACTGTAGCGCTTGCAGCAGAATCCATCCTGTAGTTGCAGCAACTTTTTGCTCTTTTTTTGGGTATACCCCTAAATCTAGCCTTAAAGCTTGTGCACCAAGCTCTGCTCCAGCTTCAGGGTATACTGGAGCTGCATATTTAATTAGCTCCATTGCTATAGGCTTCCAACTCCCTGAGTCAGCCCATACGGGAACTGAACCATATTTGGAAGGTACCTTTCCTCCCCCATTCTAACTTTTCCTAAACAAAGTATGCATTCTATTCTTAAAAATAAATACAGTCAGGGGAAAAAGCAAGACAAAAATAAGTATCTCTACTTATCAAAGCAGCACTGTTTCTGTTTTTTAACTTTGTATTTGCTAAATGGCTAAACGTTCACGGTTTAGGCACAAGTTAAATAAATATAAATAATGTTAATAAATGTAAATTATACACCAAAATTTCAGGATTTTTGCTCTCCACTCACGTATTAATATCTAACGATCAGGTGAAATCCTGCCAGACTATGCCAATTGTAAAAGTCAGTAACACAGAAAAAGGTATTTCAGCCAATCGCATATGATAAATAAATATATATATATATATATATATATATATATATATATATATATATAAATATATATATATATATATATATATATATATATATATATATATCGTAACAGCTATATTTAATATGGATTGAAGACAACTCAGTAAAGATTAAAAATAAAAAAATGGAATAAATTGGTTATTAGACATTAAACATTTGATTGTAAGTAATTAAATCTAGTAATAATAGCATCTAAATACTAAACAATGAAAAACATTAAATTATTTAGCTTCGATTGAGTTCAGCAGATTACACCAGGTAGCAGGAAACAGACAAACACACAGGTGAGGGAGACTCCATGCCACATTCCTGGGCCCTCAGTTCTTTAGCTTTTCTGGTAGGACTTGGCATCTACACGATCCAAGAGGAAGTCTCCAGGGTTCTCAGTGTCCTGGCCTTTTATCCGAAAGGGAGTGATTAGGATATTGTTTACACCCACTAGGGAGGAACCAGATTGAATGGCCAATAGACTTACTAGGAAGTAAGTTGTCTGGGGGGGTGGCTACACACAGGATGCCTAGACTGATGTCACTTCCTGCTAAAAGCACATGGCATTTTTCCAACAATCTCCATTTTGGAAAATGTACAGCTCATCCTTTGTTCAGGGACACCTAGTGGTGGGACATAATATTGCATGCTATAAAGGGAGCAATGGATTTTCTAATGGCAATACATGTATAATATATGTGTTTGTAGTGCACATATTTATTTATAAATAGGCCAAAAAAATAGGAAATAACATTATAGTCACAATAACTTCAGTGACCTAGTAAATCAGATAACACTAATGATCCTCTTGTTTCAGGTGTAAACAATGGGCATTTATATTTTCAAACGGCTTAACCCTATTAGTTTCTTTACTCTATTAGTAAATATACATCAACATTTCTAACTTGATATAATCCCTTCTATTCTAGGAATTTCTTACAATCTGTTTTTTCCCCATTTCTATAAAATTATCCAGATTTTAGCCATTTGTCAACTTTACTTAAAAGATAAAACAAAGATCAGGAGGTTGCTTTGGATAAGAAATTATGATTTCATACATAAGATTATGTTCATGAATGTGCTATTTAAAACAAAAAACTTTAGACTTGACAAGCAGAATCCTCAGTAAAGTAGAGGAATCTTTTGATTTAACTATGCATTATCTATTGCACCATATAACAGCAGAACTGTTGTAGACATATTCTCACTTTCATATCCTTTTTACTGACCACATCTGTCACAGCATAAATACTGAGAATCCATCTCTTATTTATTTAATTTATTTAGCCACTTATCCCCAGTTAGAGCTTCATCAACTATCTTTAAGAAAATTGAGCATGCATAAGCTCTGAATAAAGGTGTCAATAGTGAGAGATTTTGTATCTCAGAAGGAAATATCTATCACTTACTGAGCAAATTCTATGCCGCACAAGTTGAAATATTCACACTTAAATAAAATTATTTATCTGAAACCAGTTATGAGATCTCCAAGCCTATTTAAGTCCACAAAAATGCAGTTTAGGAAATTCTAGGCAACTCTACTTTTTGCAGTACAGACTGACACTTGATATATGTGTTTGAAGTTGGATATCTTGATAATTTGTATATAGTGTTTATGTGAAATCACGCATGAAGTTTTATGTTTAAATGATATGTAAGATTTTATAACCATAAATAATACATTTTTTATAGCCGAAGCAAAGCTGATCTGTATTTTGCTTCATTTCATGCCAATAGATGAGCTCAAGATGTACACAAGTGCAGGAAACCCATGGGATTTATGCAGAATCAGAAAGCTTTTCATTGTACAGTTAAATGTTGTCATCCACGGTTAGTGAACAAGCATGATAGGTTTTTAATATAATCCACCAAGTTCCAACCAATTCTCCTTAAGTGTTACATCACCTCAATTTAGGCCAAGAGATTTTTTTTTTTTGTCCCAGATGGTAGACCTAAGGCTGCTGACAGAACAACTGACGGAGAAACTGTGGAACAGCAAACTCGTAATTTGCTGAGTACTACTGACAGACTGAGAGATGTTGATATCCTGGTGCAAAAGCTTGCATGAAGCATTACATAGTGTCTGTTCTCAGAGTGTTCTGGGCGTGAAAAGTTATAGCACATGTTTTTTGACATCTTCCTGCTTATTTGCTCCAGGCTAGCATTCTCTGCTAAAAGAAACCAGGACAACAAAAAAAAAAAGGATTAAATAAGCCAAGAGTGATATCATCAGCAACTGGTAGTAGCTATAAAACCATAAATAATATTTATATTGTTTAAAAAATATTATATGGCAAAATGTACATACGTGAATAATCATTTAAACATTAAGATCCAAAACAGTTGACAAAATGTCATGAGGCATTTTATTATTATTTTCTTTCTTTTTTTTCTTTTTAAATTTGCTGTTTAACCATAATGATATATTATTATATATTGAGACACATACATACACAATCTACAGATATACACAGCACACAAACACAAATATACAAAATAACACACACAGACACACATAAATACGCTAAAGCAAGATCCCACATCAGATTGATTTACTTTTTAAATAAAATGAAATGTACTGCTGCAACTGACATACAAAAAGAGACCAAATGTTTCCTAATTTTTGATACAGTGGTAGAAAGCTTCCATATATCTGTGTCATTGCTGTTTTGAAAATGAGGTATGTCCCTGAACTGTTCTTGATTTGGAAAAAGTTCTAAATGGAACTGACAAAATACCAGTGGTCATTTTTTTATGTAATATGGTATAACTGCTAACATATGATATGAATTATAATGTCTCTTTAAAGGGACATGAAACTCAACATGATTTCTTTCATGATTCAGATAGAGCATACATTTTTTTTTCTAAGCAGCTTTCCAATTTATTATATTATTGCTTTGTTCTCTTGGTATTCTTTGTTGAAATGCATACCTAGGTAGGCTCAAAAGTAGCAAAACACTACTGGGAACTAGCTGATGATTGATGTTTGCAAATATATGCCTTATGCTATTGGCCCACCAGATGTGTTCAACTATCCCAGTAGTGCATTGCTGCTCTTTCAACAAATTATGAAATATAATGAAGCAAATTTGGTAATAGTAGACAATTGGAAAGGTGTTCTATGTAAATCATTAAAGAAAAAAAATGGGTTTCATGTTCTTTAAAGACTGATGAATGGAAAGGCTTTGTTTTGAACAAAACAAATTAGATTTTCAGTCCCATAAAGAATGCCTTATGCTAAACAAAAACAGTTTTATTGTGGTTATTATTCCTAATTTACAAAATCAAATATAAAGTAAAGCATTATTTGGGTGAAACATGAATATAAATTTGATAACTAGATAAAAAAGAATAGAACTAGTATATGCTCTTAAAATGTTCTATATAAAATATTCAGGCAAAATATTAAGTATTCAGAAATATTTATATTAGCCATAAACTGTTTGATTGTTATTTATTTTTATAGTAGCAAAGTACTATGCATTTGTGTAATTCAATACAGTGGGACAGATCATTTGCTATCGTACCCTATTTTTATGAGAGCTCTTTAATTTCTAAATGCATTTTATGCCACATATTGTAAACTGAAATATATATCTTGCTTTAATTAAATGTAACAAAAGATTGTGACAGCATGAACATATTCTTTTTAGTGATGCATTATTATCACATAGTTTATTTGAATAATTTGATAAATAGTTTTGACAGCATTTTTGTGCATTATAAAATAAATCTACAGATACTAATTTCATTAAAAGCATGGAGAGTTTTGATTACACATTTAGATATGGGATTAGTCCCAGATATTAAAAATGTGTTACACCTCATCAAATTCCTGACAATAAACGTTTGTTTTTATCTTCAATGTGATAACAAGAACATTTGCTAACATCCTCTCCAGTTGCTCATACACATTAAAGATGCCGTCTTTGTAAAGAAATAAGGAAGGAAGTAAAGAGCAATTTTACATATGATTTGATGAGTATCACCATTATATTAACTTGCTCAAAACTCTAACGGCTAGATTTAGAGTTTTGTCGGTAAGGACCCGCGTAGCTAACGCCAGCTTTTTTCTGGCCGCACCATAAAAATAACTCTGGTATTGAGAGTCCATATAATGTCAGCGTTAGGCTCCAAAAAAGGAGCATAGAGCATTTTTAACGCCACTCCAACTCTCGATACCAGAGTTGCTTACGGACGCGGCCAGCCTCAAAAATGTGCTTGTGCACGATTCCCCCATAGGAAACAATGGGGCTGTTTGAGCTGAAAAAAAACCTAACACCTGCAAAAAAGCCGCGTTCAGCTCCTAACGCAGCCCCATTGTTTGCTATGCGTAAACACTTCCTACGTCTGCACCTAACACTCAAACATGTACCCCGAGTCTAAACACCCCTAACCTTACACTTATTAACCTCTAATCTGCCGCCCCCGCTAACGCTGACCTCTGCATTACACTATTAACCCCTAATCTGCCGCTCCGTAAACCGCCGCTACTTACATTATCCCTATGTACCCCTAATCTGCTGCCCCTAACACCGCCGACCCCTATATTATATTTATTAACCCCTAATCTGCTCCCCACAACGTCGCCTCCACCTGCCTACACTTATTAACCCCTAATCTGCCGAGCGGACCACACCGCTATTATAATAAAGTTATTAACCCCTAATCCGCCTTACTAACCCTATAATAAATAGTATTAACCCCTAATCTGCCCTCCCTAACATCGCCGACACCTAACTTCAATTATTAACCCCTAATCTGCCGACCGGAGCTCACCGCTATTCTAATAAATGTATTAACCCCTAAAGCTAAGTCTAACCCTAACACCCCCCTAAGTTAAATATAATTTTAATCTAACGAAATTAATTAACTCTTATTAAATAAATTATTCCTATTTAAAGCTAAATACTTACCTGTAAAATAAATCCTAATATAGCTACAATATAAATTATCATTACATTGTAGCTATTTTAGGATTAATATTTATTTTACAGGCAACTTTGTAATTATTTTAACGATGTACAATAGCTATTAAATAGTTCAAAACTATTTAATAGTTACCTAGTTAAAATAATAACAAAATTACCTGTAAAATAAATCCTAACCTAAGTTACAATTAAACCTAACACTATACTATCATTAAATTAATTAAATAAAATACCTACAATTACCTACAATTAAACCTAACACTACACTATCAATAAATTAATTAAATACAATATGTACAAATAACTACAATGAAATAAACTAACTAAAGTACATAAAAAAGAACTAAGTTACAAAAAATAAAAAAATATTTACAAACATAAGAAAAATATTACAACAATTTTAAACTAATTACACCTACTCTAAGCCCCCCTAATAAAATAACAAAGACCCCCAAAATAAAAAATGCCCTACCCTATTCTAAATTACTAAAGTTCAAAGCTCTTTTACCTTACCAGCCCTGAACAGGGCCCTTTGCGGGGCATGTCCCAAGAAGTTCAGCTCTTTTGCCTGTAAAAAAAAACATACAATACCCCCCCAACATTACAACCCACCACCCACATACCCCTAATCTAACCCAAACCCCCCTTAAATAAACCTAACACTAAGCCCCTGAAGATCATCCTACCTTGTCTTCACCTCACCAGGTATCACCGATCCGTCCTGGCTCCAAAATCTTCATCCAACCCAAGCGGGGGCTAGACATCCATCATCCGGTGGCTGAAGAGGTCCAGAAGAGGCTCCAAAGTCTTAATCCTATCCGGGAAGAAGAGTAGATCCGGACCGGCAACCATCATCTTCCAAGCGGCATCTTCTATCTTCATCCGATGAGGACCGGCTCCATCCTGAAGACCTCCGACGCGGACCCATCTTCATCCGGCGACATGCAACTGAAGAATGACGGTTCCTTTAAGGGACGTCATCCAAGATGGCTTCCCTCGAATTCCGATTGGCTGATAGGATTCTATCAGCCAATCGGAATTAAGGTAGGAATATTCTGATTGGCTGATGGAATCAGCCAATCAGAATCAAGATCAATCTGATTGGCTGATCCAATCAGCCAATCAGATTGAGCTCGCATTCTATTGGCTGATCGGAACAGCCAATAGAATGCGAGCTCAATCTAATTGGCTGATTGGATCAGCCAATTGGATTGAACTTGATTCTGATTGGCTGATTCCATCAGCCAATCAGAAAATTCCTACCTTAATTCCGATTGGCTGATAGAATCCTATCAGCCAATCGGAAATTCGAGGGATGCCATCTTGGATGACGTCCCTTAAAGGAACCGTCATTCTTCAGTTGGACGTCGCCGGATGAAGATGGGTCCGCGTCGGAGGTCTTCAGGATGGAGCCGGTCCTCATCGGATGAAGATAGAAGATGCCGCTTGGAAGATGATGGTTGCCGGTCCGGATCTACTCTTCTTCCCGGATAGGATGAAGACTTTGGAGCCTCTTCTGGACCTCTTCAGCCACCGGATGATGGATGTCTAGCCCCCGCTTGGGTTGGATGAAGATTTTGGAGCCAGGACGGATCGGTGATACCTGGTGAGGTGAAGACAAGGTAGGATTATCTTCAGGGGCTTAGTGTTAGGTTTATTTAAGGGGGGTTTGGGTTAGATTAGGGGTATGTGGGTGGTGGGGTTGTAATGTTGGGGGGGGTATTGTATGTTTTTTTTTACAGGCAAAAGAGCTGAACTTCTTGGGGCATGCCCCGCAAAGGGCCCTGTTCAGGGCTGGTAAGGTAAAAGAGCTTTGAACTTTAGTAATTTAGAATAGGGTAGGGCATTTTTTATTTTGGGGGTCTTTGTTATTTTATTAGGGGGCTTAGCGTAGGTGTAATTAGTTTAAAATTATTGTAATATTTTTCTTATGTTTGTAAATATTTTTTTATTTTTTGTAACTTAGTTCTTTTTTATTTTTTGTACTTTAGTTAGTTTATTTCATTGTAGTTATTTGTACATATTGTATTTAATTAATTTATTGATAGTGTAGTGTTAGGTTTAATTGTAGGTAATTGTAGGTATTTTATTTAATTTATTTATTGCTAGTGTAGTGTTAGGTTTAATTGTAACTTAGGTTAGGATTTATTTTACAGGTAAATTTGTAATTATTTTAACTAGGTAGCTATTAAATAGTTCTTAACTATTTAATAGCTATTGTACCTGGTTAAAATAATTACAAAGTTGCCTGTAAAATAAATATTAATCCTAAAATAGCTACAATGTAATGATAATTTATATTGTAGCTATATTAGGATTTATTTTACAGGTAAGTATTTAGCTTTAAATAGGAATAATTTATTTAATAAGAGTTAATTAATTTCGTTAGATTTAAATTATATTTAACTTAGGGGGTGTTAGTGTTAGGGTTAGACTTAGCTTTAGGGGTTAATACATTTATTAGAATAGCGGTGAGCTCCGGTCGGCAGATTAGGGGTTAATGTTTGAAGTTAGGTGTCGGCGATGTTAGGGAGGGCAGATTAGGGATTAATACTATTTATTATAGGGTTAGTGAGGCGGATTAGGGGTTAATAACTTTATTATAATAGCGGTGCGATCCGCTCGTCAGATTAGGGGTTAATAAGTGTAGGCAGGTGGAGGCGACGTTGAGGGCGGCAGATTAGGGGTAAATAAATATAATATAGGGGTCGGCGGTGTGAGGGGCAGCAGATTAGGGGTACATAGCTATAATGTAGGTGGCGGCGCTTTGCGGTTGTCAGATTAGGGGTTAATTATTGTAGGTAGCTGGCGGCGACGTTGTGGGTGGCAGGTTAGGGGTTAATAAATATAATACAGGGGTCGGCGGTGTTAGGGGCAGCAGATTAGGGGTACATAGGGATAACTTAGCTGGCGGCGCTTTGTGGTCGGCAGAATAGGGGTTAAAAAAAATAAATCGAGTGGCGGCGATGTGGGGGGACCTCGGTTTAGGGGTACATAGGTAGTTTATGGGTGTTAGTGTACTTTAGAGTACAGTAGTTAAGAGCTTTATGAACCGGCGTTAGCCCAGAAAGCTCATAACTACTGACTTTTTTCTGCGGCTGGAGTTTTGTCGTTAGATTTCTAACGCTCACTTCAGACACGACTCTAAATACCGGAGTTAGGAAGATCCCATTGAAAAGATAGGATATGCAATTGACGTAAGGGGATCTGGGGTATGGAAAAGTTGCGGCTGAAAAGTGAGCGTTAGACCCTTTTTTGAGTGACTCCAAATACCGGAGTTAGCCTAAAACCAGCGTTAGGAGCCTCTAACGCTGGTTTTCACGGCTAACGCCAAACTCCAAATCTAGGCCTTAATATTTAAAAAATAATGCAATTGCTGAATACACATGGTATACTTAATTTTGCCATTTTTGAACAAATACATGACCTCTTCTTCCATGTATTAATTACAACAGCAAAGCTATCGGCTAAATTACGAGTTGTGTGTTAGGGTAAAAAAGCAGCGTTAAGAGGTCCTAACGCTGCTTTTTTACGCTCGCTGCTATTATGAGTCTTGAAGGTTTAGGGTCACCACACACTTCGTTGGCCTTACCGCAAAATGACTTACTTAAATTTTGTAAAGTCTTTTTTCTATGGGACTTGCATAGCGCCGGTATTACGAGTCTGTCCTGGGAGGCCAAAAAGTAAGCGGTACACCCTCTACCTCCATGAGTCCTAACGCATTTAAAAAACAGTAGTTAAGAGTTTTATGGTACAACGCCGTAACATAAACTCATAACTAAAGTGCTTAAAAGTACACTAACACCCATAAACTACCTATTAACCCCTAAACCGAGGCCCTCCCACATCGCAAACACTATAATAAAATTTTTAATCCCTAATCTGCCGCTCCGGACACCGACGCCACCTATATTATATTAATGAACCCCTAATCTGCTGCCCCCAAACATCGCAGACACCTACATTATATTTATTAACCTCTAATCTGCCCCCCCCCAATGTCGCCAAAACCTATCTACACTTATTTACCCCTAATCTGCCGTCCCCAATGTCGCCGCCACTATACTAAATGTATTAATCCCTAAATCTAAGTCTAACCGTAACCCTAACACCCTCTAGCTTAAATATAATTAAAATAAATCTAAATAAAATTCCTATCATTAACTAAATTATTCCTATTTAAAACTAAATACTTACCTATAAAATAAACCCTAAGCTAGCTACAATATAACTAATAGTTACATTGTATCTATCTTAGGGTTTATTTTTATTTTACAGGCAAGTTTGTATTTATTTTAACTAGGTAGAATAGTTATTAAATAGTTATTAACTATTTAATAACTACCTAGCTAAAATAAATACAAAAGTACCTGTAAAATAAAACCTAAACTAAGTTACACTAACACCTAACACTACACTAAAATTAAATAAACAAAATTAAATACAATTACCTAAATTAAATTAGCTAAAGTACAAAAAAACCCCCACTAAATTGCAAAAAATAATAAACAAATTACAGATATTTAAACTAATTACACCTAATCTAATAGTCCTATAAAAATAAAAAAGCCCCCCCAAAATAAAAAAAACCCTAGCCTAAACTAAACTACCAATAGCCCCTTAAAAGGGCCTTTTGCGGGCATTGCCCCAAAGTAATCAGCTCTTTTACCTGTAAAAAAAAAATGCAAACAACCCCCCCAACAGTAAAACCCACGACCCACACAACCAACTCCCCAAATAAAATACTATCTAAAAAAAACTAAGCTCCCCATTGCCCTAAAAAGGGCATTTGGATGGGCATTGCCCTTAAAATGGCAATGGCAATCTTCATCCATCCGGCGTGGAGCGGGTCCATCTTCAAGACATCCGACGCAGAGCATCCTCTTCATCCGACGACTAAAGATGAATGAAGGTACCTTTAAGTGACGTCATCCAAGATGGCGTCCCTTAGATTCCGATTGGCTGATAGAATTCTATCAGCCAATCGGAATTAAGGTAGAAAAAATACCTATTGGCTGATGCAATCAGACAATAGGATTGAAGTTCAATCCTATTGGCTGATCCAATCAGCCAATAGGATTGAGCTCGCATTCTGTTGGCTGATTGGAACAGCCAATAGAATGCAAGCTCAATCCTATAGCCAATTCATACAGCCAATCGGAATCTAAGGGACGCCATCTTGGATGACGTCACTTAAAGGTACCTTCATTCATCTTTAGTCGTCGGATGAAGAGGATGCTCCGCTTCGGATGTCTTGAAGATGGACCCGCTCTGCGCTGGATAGATGAAGATAGAAGATGCCGTCTGGATGAAGACTTCTGCCCTTCTGGAGGACCACTTCGTCTGGCTTGGATGAAGGCTTCTCCCGGTTTGTTGAGGACTTCGGCATGGCTTGGATGAAGACTTCTCCTGGTAAGTCGATCTTCAGGGGGTTAGTGTTAGGTTTTTTTAAGGGTGTATTGGGTGGGTTTTATTTTTAGGTTAGGGTTTGGGCATGCAAAAGAGCTAACTACCCTTTTAAGGGCAATGCCCACCAAAATACCCTTTTCAGGGCAATGGGAAGCTTAGGTTTTTTTAGATAGTATTTTATTTGGGGGGTTGGTTGTGTGGGTGGTGGGTTTTACTGTTGGGGGGGTTGTTTGCATTTTTTTACAGTTAAAAGAGCTGATTACTTTGGGGCAATGCCTCGTAAAGGCCCTTTTAAGGGCTATTGGTAGTTTAGTTTAGGCTAGGTTTTTTTTTATTCTGGGGGGCCTTTTTTATTTTGATAGGGCTATTAGATTAGGTGTAATTAGTTTAAATATCTGTAATTTGTTTATTATATTCTGTAATTTAGTGTTTGTTTTTTTTGTACTTTAGCTAATTTAATTTAGTTAATTGTCTTTAATTTAGCTAATTTATTTAATTATAGTGTAGTGTTTAGGTGTTCGTGTAATTTAGGTTAGGTTTTTATTTTACTGGTACTTTTGTATTTATTTTAGCTAGGTAGTTATTAAATAGTTAATAACTATTTAATAACTATTCTACCTAGTTAAAATAAATACAAACTTGCCTGTAAAATAAAAATAAACCCTAAAATAGCTACAATGTAACTATTAGTTATATTGTAGCTAGCTTAGGGTTTATTTTATAGGTAAGTATTTAGTTTTAAATAGGAATAATTTAGTTAATGATAGTAATTTTATTTAGATTTATTTAAATTATATTTAAGTTAGGGGTGGTTAGGGTTAGACTTAGATTTAGGGGTTAATAACTTTAATATAGTGGCAGCGACGTTGGGGGCAGCAGATTAGGGGTTAATAAGTGTAGGTAGGTTGCGGCGACATTGGGGGCAGCAGATTAGGGGTTAATAAATAGTATGTAGGTGTCGGCGATGTTGGGGGCAGCAGATTAGGGGTTAATAAGTGTAAGATTAGGGGTGTTTAGACTCGGGGTACATGTTAGGGTGTTAGGTGTAGACATAACTTTTATTTCCCATAGGAATCAATGGGGCTGCATTAGTGAGTTTTACGCAGCTGGTCGTACGATCACGTACGACCAGCTCACCGCTGACTTAAGCAGCACTGGTATTGGAGTGCAGTAATGAGCAGAATTTTGCTCAACGCTCACTTCTTGTCTTTTAACGACGGGTTTCTGAAAACTCGTAATACCAGCGATGCATGTAAGTGAGCGGTGAGAGAAAACTGCTCGTTAGCACCGCATAGCCTCTAATGCAAAACTTGTAATCTAGGCTTATGTTTCCATAGGTAATGTTAAACAATTTAGGGCTAGATTACAAGTGGAGCTCCAAATTATTGCGAGCTTGCAGTAGAAATTAGCACTTCGAAAATTAACCAGCGGTCAGACCTCTAATTGATTTTCTAAATGTCCCCCAATTGCAATTGCCCCCAAACTTAAGTATTAGTTTTCTTTTTTTTCTTTAAATTTAGCATTTAAAAAAAAGAAAGAAAAAAGCTACACTAAGCAGGATTTGGGCCTAAAGTTGGTGGGTGTGGGGTGTGAAAAAACAATATCACTGAAAAGTGCCTTTACATTGTGATCTATGGGAACTGTGTGTTCCCTGTAAATATATATCTATCTGCTTATATACATATATATTATCCCATAAATATATATATTATATTTGCTGCCCTTTGCTGCGACTTACCCCCTTCGCTGCGCTAGTTCTCATGCCGTCTCTCACGGACTATGGAAGTGAACTCTCATAAGCACAATGCTTCTGTGCAATGCGAACGCAAGGTTGCATTCGCATTGCACCTCACCTGTAATACAAGTGCACATTTGTGTGCGACAGTATGACAAAGTAGAGCACAAATATCGCTTTAGCGAAAGCAATATTTTGTGCTCCACTTAATATCACTTAATATATTTGTAGATGTCCCAGAGAGCAGAACCAGCTACATATTTTTTTGAACAAACACTATTTACATTTGTTCAAAATACAAGCATCCTAGTTGACAATAGAATATTTGTAATAATTTAAACTTTTTATACATATAGGGCTAGATTACAAGTGGCATGCTAACGTTAGCATGGGTGCGATATAAAAATATTGCAATAACTTGTGCGCATATTACAAGTTGAAAGTAAATGCGTACCACTGAGCACAATATAAATTTTTACTCTTGGGGTCTGCACAACTGAATACTTCTCATAAAGAGTTAGGGCTAAAAATAAATGTGCACTATATTATTTATATATATATATAGTATATATATATATATATATATATATATATATATATATATATATATATATATATATATATATATACATACATATATACAGTATATATATATATATATATATAAAACACAATATATATATATATATATATATATACATATATATATATATATATATATATATATATATATATATATATATATATATATATATATATATATACAAATTTAGTTTTTTTAGCACACCTTACAAAAAGTTTAAATCAACATCTGGGAGTGCTGCCAATATGACCCAGTAATTACACAAACAAAGAGGTATCAGCGCACATCCATTTTCAAAAGCACAACATATTTTTTACTGCTGCAAAAAAATTGCCTGCATATACATCAAGAGACAACTATTCTTTTTTTAAATAATATTGGCCATATTTTGCTTAGCCAGTCACCACTTTCAAGGTGCCCCAATTCGACTGGTCCTACTCTAAGTCCTTTTGCCACCGAGGGCTGAAACATTCCTGCTTTTACTCTTCATAATAGAATGAGACTCCCTGGCTTTTTATTCGCAACTCTTTAACACTGTTATGAGTCAGTCTCCCTGGTCATTTTAAATACAAATACAAAACTGTGGCAAAAGGACTTAGAGTAGGACCAGTCGAATTGGGGCACCTTGAAAGTGGTGACTGGCTAAGCAAAATATGGCCATATTGTGTGACTAAGTTCCCAATATTATTTAAAAAAGAATAGTTGGGGGGTGGAGCTAGCCGCTTAAGTGGATGGTCGCAGCACTGCAGAGCTCCCGGCTCCAGCTATATAGAATAGGACTTATCTAACAGTTTTTGCTGCTTACATTCTCTTCAATGATTACTCAAATCACGCCTGATAACCTGAAGAAGAGTCCGGGAGCCCACAAAAGCCCTTCTATATCCGATTTGCCACACTAACAGCCAATGCTCTAATCTGGCTCATTGAGGCTTTTCTGCGACACTTCCAACATTATTTCTCAGAGCATTGAGTTTAATAGGTGTCTCTTATATTTGCCTCTTAACTGAAATATTCCCGCTTTGGATATGGAGGAGACACACGAGATGCTGCAGGCTATGCTATTAGCCTTTGATCACCAGTTAGACCGGTGTTTTTCTAACTTACTTGACACCCTGAAAATGGCGGCTCAGGGAGTAACAGCTATGAGTTACAATGGCGTCACGCAAACAGACAAGCTGACTGAGCAATACCCAGAACGACTATTAGAGAAGTCATGGAATGGCCTCACTCATACTGGCTCTAATCTGGCTACTGAGCCTAAGCGGATAGCTACGGCGAATTTGCGCTCACCTGACCACACCGCAGGAGGACCTCTAATAGAAGCAGCTAATAGGAGCAGTATATCCAGACCGGAGAGCTATGTACAGGTCACGAGCCAGACGGACATAAAAGACCAGAATGGCTCCCTTCAGCTCCTCCCTACTCCTGCAGGGCCAGCACCGGGGAATGTATCATGTCGGGAGGTGTCACAGGCTCAGTGGTCCCGATCGTCTACAGTATATAGCCTGCAGCAGAAGGCCTACGCTTCCTCCGGTATCACGGCAGGTCCTAGTACCGACGATGGAGCTCAATCAAATGGGAGGACTGTGTCGAGCGCTAAACAGAATGCAGCATACCTCAATCATGCTGCGTCTCAGGAGGCAGGTAAACATAGGTTGAACTATGATAGAACTAAGGTGCAAACTTTTATAAGCCCATACCTGCAATTTTCCAAGGCTGCCAGTCTCACACAAGAATCTGCTTTTAGATGTGGCTCCTTATTCTACTCTCAAACCTCTGCTGAGGATCCATCACAATTTCTTCTCAGGACTGGGGTGGGCTGAATTTTTGTCTTTGACATTAATAATGGCTTCGGGTGACTGTTGCATTTCTAAACCCCTCCTAAGCCACAAACTTATATTGCCAAAGTTTTTCTTAAGGTTTTCTTCACTTGCGGGACTTTTTACTTCATAGTCAAGTTTTTGATGTGGTTTATAAAGTTTGCTGTTCCATACACTTATCCTTTATTTTTATATACTGTATTGCACTACAGGTCTTAATTAAGTAGGAGATTAATACCCCAAATCCTAATCCTTTTACTATAAATATTGACCTGTGAGATAATCCCCTATTACTCATATTATGACACTGAAGTAAAGAAACATGATATATGTGTGTATATATGTATCTCTATATATTATTGCGGTCATGTCATTATACATGTGTTCATAGTCTGATACCGCATGGCTCACTGTTTATATTGTTTATCCCATTCCATTTACCAGATGACATTTGCTGACTTATGCACTTCAAATAATTCTGCCACACTTCTCATGTTGATGTTATACCACTGTTTTCTCTGCTAGCTCCTAGCTCATATGTGATAACGATGTTCTAGATATCTTAAGAGGTTCTGTTGAACCCCTCTTATGCTAATTACATTATGCTATTACATTACAATATTATGCCTCAAGTGTAAAGCATTTAGAACCTTAGCTGCAAGCATAATGCTAGATTGAACCCCTATTATCCTTATGGAAACCATACTATAATATCTAGGAAAGCTGCACTTTTGCTCCTGAAGCTACGATATCTAAATCAACTGGTATGGAGACACTAGTTATCATTTTGCAGACTAGGACTCTTTATAGACTCACTCATAGGTCTATCACATATGCCTACCCACTAGTTGTCCCAATATAAGCATAGCTCTTTACCCCTACTTTTAACGTAACTAAAATATCTCTAAGGCCTAAACTCAGCCATTAGTGTAACATTCTAACTAGCTCCACCCCCCCATCCTTATCCTCCCCCCCTTACCATATTTTTGAGCGGCTCTTGCCCGCTGCATCCCCTCTCCCATTTTCTGCTCACTAGCTAAGCTCACTGTCTATACAAATTAAATTGTATATTATAGATAGTTAAAGCTCTTTTTGTGTATAGAAACCCGGATGTGGTAGGTATGTAGTTTTGGATACAGCATTACCTCATTACTAGAGCGCATCATTTATTATAGTTAGACTCCTCTCCTCCCTTTCCCCGCCGGTACTTGTTGCCTGCGGGTCATACCACTACTCCCCTTTTCCCTTTTCGCCTGTTATGGCATCTCCCCAGGAGAGGAGCTCATCTGGAAGCCACCTATATCTCATTCTATACCATGTATACTATCATTTGTCTTATATCTCAGAGTGCATAAATCCTAATACCCCTCTTTGAGAATAACTGCTCCAGAATGTAATCTTACTCATTTTATGTAGAAAAGACCAGGGACTTTTATCAGGTTTCCACTTAAGTATACTTATAAAGATCAGCCATCATGATAACAACTTGGGAGGCCTGTCGGCTCCAATATAACCTATGGCTCCGCCCCCCCCGCCCTCACTTTTAACTACTGTTCACCCTTACTGTAAGTGAACAAATAAGCGGTGTTTATCCGCAATGGTCAATATATTGTCATAAGCTTTTCTTATATCATTTTTTTGTCTATCTAGAATCCAAATACATCTTTATGTTATATTTAGTCTACCATACTATAGGACGTACGAGTTGTTATGGATATTTAAACTGTGAATGTTTTTTTTTTTCCTTCTTTCTGTGTTATAACATAGGAAACAAAACGAAAAAGAGGTAATGCCAGAATGTGATTATACCATGTAATGCTAGAGGTTAATGGCTTGACAAAGCCCCAGAAGTGACGTGTTTTAATCCTATGTATACTGTCTATTGTATCATACCTTTGTATATCTGGTATTCCTCAATAAAAAACTTTGATTAAAAAAAAAAAAAGAATAATTGTCTCTTGATGTATATGCAGGCAATTTTTTGCAACAGCAAAAAATATGTTGTGCTTTTGAAAATGGATGTGCGCTGATACCTCTTTGTTTGTATATATATATATATATATATATATATATATATATATATATATATATATATATATATATATACATATGTGTATGTATGTATGCATGAATGTATAGATGTATATACAGGGAGTGCAGAATTATTAGGCAAATGAGTATTTTGACTACATCATCCTCTTTATGCATGTTGTCTTACTCCAAGCTGTATAGGCTCCAAAGCCTACTACCAATTAAGCATATTAGGTGATGTGCATCTCTGTAATGAGAAGGGGTGTGGTCTAATGACATCAACACCCTATATCAGTTGTGCAAAATTATTAGGCAACTTCCTTTCCTTTGGCAAAATGGGTCAAAAGAAGGACTTGACAGGCTCAGAAAAGTCAAAAATAGTGAGATATCTTGCAGAGGGATGCAGCACTCTTAAAATTGCAAAGCTTCTGAAGCGTGATCATCGAACAATCAAGCGTTTCATTCAAAATAGTCAACAGGGTTGCAAGAAGCGTGTGGAAAAACCAAGGCGCAAAATAACTGCCCATGAACTGAGAAAAGTCAAGCGTGCAGCTGCCAAGATGCCACTTGCCACCAGTTTGGCCATATTTCAGAGCTGCAACATCACTGGAGTGCCCAAAAGCACAAGGTGTGCAATACTCAGAGACATGGTAAGAAAGGCTGAAAGACGACCACCACTGAACAAGACACACAAGCTGAAACGTCAAGACTGGGCCAAGAAATATCTCAAGACTGATTTTTTCTAAGGTTTTATGGACTGATGAAATGAGAGTGAGTCTTGATGGGCCAGATGGATGGGCCCGTGGCTGGATTGGTAAAGGGCAGAGAGCTCCAGTCCGACTCAGACGCCAGCAAGGTGGAGGTGGAGTACTGGTTTGGGCTGGTATCATCAAAGATGAGCTTGTGGGGCCTTTTCGGGTTGAGGATGGAGTCAAGCTCAACTCCCAGTCCTACTGCCAGTTTCTGGAAGACACCTTCTTCAAGCAGTGGTACAGGAAGAAGTCTGCATCCTTCAAGAAAAACATGATTTTCATGCAGGACAAGGCTCCATCACACGCGTCCAAGTACTCCACAGCGTGGCTGGCAAGAAAGGGTATAAAAGAAGAAAATCTAATGACACGGTCTCCTTGTTCACCTGATCTGAACCCGATTGAGAACCTGTGGTCTATCATCAAATGTGAGATTTTACAAGGAGGGAAAACAGTACACCTCTCTGAACAGTGTCTGGGAGGCTGTGGTTGCTGCTGCATGCAATGTTGATGGTGAACAGATCAAAACACTGACAGAATCCATGGATGGCAGGCTTTTGAGTGTCCTTGCAAAGAAAGGTGGCTATATTGGTCACTGATTTGTTTTTGTTTTGTTTTTGAATGTCAGAAATGTATATTTGTGAATGTTGAGATGTTATATTGGTTTCACTGGTAAAAATAAATAATTGAAATGGGTATATATTTGTTTTTTGTTAAGTTGCCTAATAATTATGCACAGTAATAGTCACCTGCACACACAGATATCCCCCTAAAATAGCTATAACTAAAAACAAACTAAAAACTACTTCCAAAACTATTCAGCTTTGATATTAATGAGTTTTTTGGGTTCATTGAGAACATGGTTGTTGTTCAATAATAAAATTAATCCTCAAAAATACAACTTGCCTAATAATTCTGCACTCCCTGTATGTGTATGCATATGTAATTATATATATATAGCAATAGCATTGTTAGCAATTAAATTAATTATGGTTCCATTGAATTTAGGTTTACGAGAGCAAGCTTCCTGCTATTGCTCAAGTGTAAGGGGAGGTCACACTAAATACTTGCCAAATAGGCTATAGAAGCTGTTTTTTCAGGGTTTTTTTCTGTTTTTTAATACTGTATACAATTATCCTGTATTTTCTGGTTGTATTCTAATAAACAGACTGAGAAATAATTATATATCGTCATTATACCATTGCTAAAACAACTAATATAATGGTAGCCTAAGACTTTTGCACAGCATTTTGGGGCCCTTTCTACCTTAAAACATAAAAAAAAAACATTTGTATTCCGTTCTAATATTTAATATGTGTTTTAGTATACAGTATATTTACTGTAAATATTTTACATTCCAATGTTCTTCACATAGGAGAAAATATTCTTTGTATTTTAAATATGTATTCCTATATATACCTGTATTTATTCATATAGACATTTAAATCAATGTAAATATTTGCATAGGAAATTAGCACATCTAGGCAAGATTCTCCTCTTGCTTTTTCCCAGAAATACTCCATATACAATGTTACCAATGCACAAGAGGATTCTGGGTAAGATATGCAAATTAGATATGCAAATTTATATATATATACTTTGCATGCTTGCACCCAAGCGGATGTCTCTAGGAGGGTAACACAGTTATTTGGACGGAATTATATATATATATATATATATATATATATATATATATATATATATATTTATATATATATATATATATACAGGGAGTACAGAATTATTAGGCAAGCTGTATTTTTGAGGATTAATTTTATTATTGAACAACAACCATGTTCTCAATGAACCCAAAAAACTCATTAATATCAAAGCTGAATATTTTTGGAAGTAGTTTTTAGTTTGTTTTTAGTTTTAGCTATTTTAGGGGGATATCTGTGTGTGCAGGTGACTATCACTGTGCATAATTATTAGGCAACTTAACAAAAAACAAATATATACCCATTTCAATTATTTATTTTTACCAGTGGAAACCAATATAACATCTCAACATTCACAAATATACATTTCTGACATTCAAAAACAAACAAAAACAAATCAGTGACCAATATAGCCACCTTTCTTTGCAAGGACACTCAAAATCCTGCATCCATGGATTCTGTCAGTGTTTTGATCTGTTCACCATCAACATTGCGTGCAGCAGCAACCACAGCCTCCCAGACCACTGTTCAGAGAGGTGTACTGTTTTCCCCTCCTTGTAAATCTCACATTTGATGATGGACCCACAGGTTCTCAATGGGGTTCAGATCAGGTGAACAAGGAGGCCATGTCATTAGATTTTCTTCTTTTATACCCTTTCTTGCCAGCCACGCTGTGGAGTACTTGGACGCGTGTGATGGAGCATTGTCCTGCATGAAAATCATGTTTTTCTTGAAGGATGCAGACTTCTTCCTGTACCACTGCTTGAAGAAGGTGTCTTCCAGAAACTGGCAGTAGGACTGGGAGTTGAGCTTGACTCCATCCTCAACCCGAAAAGGCCCCACAAGCTCATCTTTGATGATACCAGCCCAAACCAGTACTCCACCTCCACCTTGCTGGCGTCTGAGTCGGACTGGAGCTCTCTGCCCTTTACCAATCCAGCCACGGGCCCATCATCTGGCCCATCAAGACTCACTCTCATTTCATCAGTCCATAAAACCTTAGAAAAATCAGTCTTGAGATATTTCTTGGCCCAGTCTTGACGTTTCAGCTTGTGTGTCTTGTTCAGTGGTGGTCGTCTTTCAGCCTTTCTTACCTTGGCCATGTCTCTGAGTATTGCACACCTTGTGCTTTTGGGCACTCCAGTGATGTTGCAGGCTCTGAAATATGGCCAAACTGGTGGCAAGTGGCATCTTGGCAGCTGCACGCTTGACTTTTCTCAGTTCATGGGCAGTTATTTTGCGCCTTGGTTTTTTCCACACGCTTCTTGCGACCCTGTTGACTATTTTGAATGAAACGCTTGATTGTTCGATGATCACGCTTCAGAAGCTTTGCAATTTTAAGAGTGCTGCATCCCCTCTGCAAGATATCTCACTATTTTTTACTTTTCTGAGCCTGTCAAGTCCTTCTTTTGACCCATTTTGCCAAAGGAAAGGAAGTTGCCTAATAATTATGCACACCTGATATAGGGTGTTGATGTCATTAGACCACGCCCCTTCTCATTACAGAGAATGCACATCACCTAATATGCTTAATTGGTAGTAGGCTTTCGAGCCTATACAGCTTGGAGTAAGACAACATGCATAAAGAGGATGATGTGGTCAAAATACTCATTTGCCTAATAATTCTGCACTCCCTGTATATATATATATATATATATTACATAAAAATAACATTTTCTTCTATGTGAAGAATATTGGAATGTAAAATATGAATTACTCAAGTCAGGTTAAGCGCACTTGGTTCAACGCGGTATCGGGTTAGTTTTCTTTTCAGCAGTGCACTCTAGTAAAGTCTATGGGTAGAAGACATTAGTTTGGTCACAATATTAGTTTTCTTTTTTTCTTTTGAGATAGAGCATAGTTGTGCAGTGTTATTGAATGCTTTATACAGTGGCGGCTGGTGACTTTTGAAGATGGGGAGCACTAGCCCCGCCCATTTTATTGTGTGTGTATGTGTGTGTATATATATATATATATATATATATATATATACACACATACATACATACACACACACACTATGCCAGTTACCTTAACACATTCTTGTACAAGGTGAGGGCAGTGTGTTATGTGTATTACTGTGTGTTGTATGTACATAACTAACCTGAAAGACAAGAGCACCACATACACGCTGCAGTTACTATATATATATATATATATATATATATATATATATATATATATATATATATATATAATATATATATATATATATATATATATATATATATATATATATATATATAATATATATATATACTGGGTACTTGAGTCCTGTTACTGAGGCAGTATAAGAAATATGTGTATATATATATATATATATATATATATATATTATATTTATAAAGTCCTTATACTGCCCCAGTGACAGGGACTCTTGTACCCAGTATATATATATATATATATAAACACACAGAAAAAGTCCAGCACTCACTCACAAGCTCTCAACTAAGATAAAAAGCAGCAGGCCTGACTGGGGTTAACTGCCTGTGGCTCTGGTAACAGTGGCAGCTTCCTGAGAGTGCTGGTTTGCACCCAGGGCTGTGCATGTTGCAGGGTCATAGGATGTGTACCCGGTCCGGCATGAGAGTGCTGACCCCACCCCCGTGTTTTGTATATGTTTGGGGGAAATTACATAAGCCTGTGCACCCTCCATTTTTTCACAGTTGCTTTTTTTCACAGTTGTTTGATTGTGAGCCTGCATTGTGTGGCTGGTTAGGGACCCAGGTTTATTGGAAGAAACCTTGACGAGGTACCTGGGCTTTTCCCATTTGGCCAGATGCGGTAACTAATTCTTCCATTGCTGCTTTTTATCTTAGTTGAGAGCTTGTGAGTGAGTGCTGGACTTTTCTGTGTGTTTATATTAAAATATTTTTTTGTAATTTTCCCTGTTTGGGCCTTGCACCCAGGCCTGACTGGGGTTAACTGCCTGTGGCTCTGGTAACAGTGCAGCTTCCTGAGAGTGCTGGTTTGCACCCAGGGCTGTGCATGTTGCAGGGTCATAGGATGTGTACCCGGTCCGGCATGAGAGTGCTGACCCCACCCCCGTGTTTTGTATATATATATATATATATATATATATATATATATATATATATATATATATATATATATATATATATATACATATATACACCCAGAGACAAGCAGAATACACTTTTTAATAACGTTTAATACACACACTGTCTGACACTAAAGTAGCCAGCCATCATAGCATGCCACTATCCTGACACCCAAAGACAAGAAAGGGAAGAAGGAAGAGGAAGGGAAAGAGAGAAAGAGAGAGAAAGAGAGAGAGAGAGAGAGAGAGAGAAAGAGAAAGAGAGAGAGAAAGAGAAAGAGAGGGAGAGAGAAAGAGAGAGAGAGAGAGAGAGAGAGAGAGAGAGAGATAGAGAAAGAGAGAAAGAGAGAAAGAGAGAAAGAGAGAGAGAAAGAGAGAAAGAGAGAGAGAGAGAGAGAGAAACATAGGAACGGAGGGACAGTTGGAGGGAGAGACAGACAGATGAAGGTTACAATGTATGCACAAAACAGGAAATCTTCATTCTTTAGAATAGTTTGCAGCAGAATTCAATTGAGGTGCTGTTATCCATTCTGTAGCCACAGAAAACAAAACAACTTCTGCTTGTAAAATGTGCTGGCATTTAAGTTATATAGGTATCATTGTTATACCTACTATAAGGGGATCCATTGACATACATACATAGAGATACACACATACATACATACACAGAGATGCACAAATTTATACATACACAGAGATACATACACACACATGCATACATACACAGAGATACACACAACACTTGAATGACATACATACATACATAGAGATACACAATACATACATACACAGAGATGCACAAATTTATACATACACCAGAGATACACACATACATTCATGCAGAGATACACACACACAGATAGGCACCAACACATGCACACAGGCACACACAGATATAAGCAGACATACACTTATATGCAGGGACAGTCACATGCATGGTAATATTATTTTTACAATACTCTTGGGACTTTTTTCTTATTCTAAACTTGAGTTCCAGTCAAGCTCATTTAAATGTTCATAACATATAGCAGTGGTAGTGTATTAATAATCTGAGCTGAGGCTGAGCTAACCTTCTTTGTGCCACAGTAAATACAGTATATTAAGTATTTTAGAGCATAAAACTTTAGCAACTAACTCACAGACTGACCTCTATCACATAGTTGCTGCTTCAAGTGCCGTGCAGAAGACAGAGTTGTAAATTTAAACCGGAGATGTCCTCTCCCTCATGACCTTCTGCCCTGCAGCATGCATAGGAAAACACTGATTCACAATTTAACCCCATGGGCTACCAAAAAGGGCTGCAATACACTGCTTAGGAATAAACTGCAGTCCTTTCTGGCAGCCAGGGAGTTAAATTGTGTTCAGCATGTTACGGAGCCTTTTTTTCTATTAGGTATTGCGGTAATTCAAATGTCAAGGGTGAAGTGTTTACCGGGTGGGTCCCACATTTAAGTACATCACAACACTTCCAGGCTCAGAAATGATCCGTCAGGTAGGAGGAGGAGACAGACTTAGTAGAACAACAAGTAAGGGGACGCAGCACATATTCCACAGCACAGCCATGACTTACCTCCTTCTTCCACTTTCTGCATTTGCCGACAGAGCGCTCATACCCCCAGCTCTCCCACAGCACACTTGAGCGCGCTCCCCGCCCCTCACCTTAAAAAAGTTACAGCTTCAGCTTCAAATCTTAGGGCTTTCAAGCATCATCACGTGACTGTGAGTGATGACACTCTACTTTGTCACTGGCTGCTGCCTTTCTCTGTGAATAACACCTCCCACAGCTCGCACAGTCTGAAGTGTGCGATACACAAAGTATAGGGATGGGGAGGCTGGGAGCTGTGCAGGCGGCAAATTTAGGATGCGCATAGCACACTGCCATATATCTAGCTACCGCAACGTGCGGTTAGTGTATAAATTATAGAATAAAAAAAAAAAAATCCTTATTAAACAAACTGTTTGGATTTTTTGGGGGACAAAAAATATACATAATTTGTACAGTAGGGAGCTATTGGAAAAATTATATATTTTTTTCTTCTGTTTTTTTTTCCTTTCTTCTGGGCTGCTGGGGGGGCACGTGCGAGTGTGCTCAAATGGAGGAGCCTCCACTGGCTTTATAGAATATTTCTGGATATTGAATTAGACATTGGAAGGCATAACACGTCAAGACAGAGAATGTCAGAGCTGGACAGTTAATAATTATCAGTGAAGGAAAGGAAGGACATCCAGGGACAACCCAGAAGGACATGAGTGGAATAATTTGAATGATGGGAATACATATTATTACAATTCAGTTTCTGGTTGTCAATTAAAGAAAAGCTTTGTAGATAAATCAGGCAGGCATTAGAATGTGAATGTGGTGAATATTGAATTATCCATCTTGACAGATTTCAGATTTTAAGTTTTCAGCTGAAGGTATTTTTAGGAAAATCACAGTATTAGACTGATTAGATGTTGATCTTGTCCTCACTTCCATATATCTATTGTGGGGTTGCATATACCATCCACCATTATATGCCTGCTAGATAACAAGAGCTTGGAGATAAGAGGCTATTTAAGACAGGAGGTTAGGGTATCATTAGTATAAAGATGGTGCTTGAGTCTAACATAGAACTTGAGGCAGTCTGGACTGAAGAGGGCAAATTACCTAGGACTATATGTACTATTTAAGCAGAGAAAATGGAGGGCATGCTTCTTTTCAGCTGCAAGGGCAGCTACAGGTACAAATCCCCAAATCCAGAATTCTTCCAAAATTCAGACTTTTTGATTGCATGTTTACAAATGTTCTCTGCCAGTAGGTCATAATCTTCTCTGCCTGGGTATTTTGGTTTGTGTTTTGTCCTCTAAATGCAAATGCTAGTCTATATTTATTTAAGAACAACTATTGCCTTTTTGATTACAGTACTGTGCTATTTTTGGGGGGTTTCAAGCAGTTTGAACATTCATCATGTTCCTCTACATTTTAATTGGACATCATTGTATACTGACAAAATGCAATGAAGATATGTACTCCCATCATCCAAAAGGACCAAACCTAGCTTACTTGTGGCCAATAATACATGAAGATATAATTCAAAGATTTAAAAGCTCCAACCCCACTATAGATATGTGGAAGTGAGGACAAAAATTAAGAAGACTGTACTTGTATTTTCTGGTATACTCAATGTTCATTGTTCTGACTTGTAACAACCCTTGTTAAGAAAAAAGCCAATAAAATAAACAAATAACCTTCCCCTCAAACATCACATATTAATCCAAATGTCTTTATTACATTACTAAGTGATTAGACTGGTCAACGGGGTGACTTGTCAGGATCAGCATTTAGTTCCTTCGAAGCAGGTTACACATTTGATGCATTGGCCCCTATTTAACAAGGTGTGTCGGACGTGATCCAACAGTGCGGATCAGGTCCGACAGACCTCGCTGAATACGGAGAGCAATATGCTCGCCGTATTCAGCATTGCACTCTTGTGAGCTGCTGGTTGCAAACGCCGCCCCCTGCAGACTCGCGGCCAATCAGCCGCCAGCAGGGGGGTGTCAATCAACCCGATCCCTACTCGATCGGGGTTGATTTCCAGCGATGTCTGTCCGCCTGCTCAGAGCAGGCGGACAGGTTATGGTGCAGCGGTCTTTGTAATCGCTACTTCATAACTGCTGTTTCTGGTGAGTCCTGCAGGCTCACCAGAAACACGGGGCATCAAGCTCCACACTGAGCTTGCTAAATATGCCCCCATTGTGTTGCACTTTCTGCCTTGTTTGTATTGTTACATTTGTTAAATGACAGGGAAGCATATCTGCTGGAGTTTTCAGAATAGAAGTAACATTTTTGGTTCCATTAGATAGCCTCATTTATGAGATGGCTTAAGAAATTAGAGCCACGTCGAGAATATATAAACATAATAAGATCAGTTTAGTCAGACCCTAAAACTATTTATAAGATAAACATTGTTAGCAAAAATACAATATTTTCAAGACACATTTTTTTTGCCTTGTGTATTCACAATGCGCAACGTGTTATTTCTACTTCCATATTTCCAATAACATTTTATTTCTGGGTGGCCACTGACAGGCATAGCTCTCAAAGCATATAAAATAAAAAGGTATGTGTCATATATGCCATGTATTAATTAACTGCGAGCACAGGGTCAGTATTTAAAAGTCCAGATGGCATATATTGTTTTTGGACAAGCTCCAACCGAAAACAATATCTTGAAAGAAGAGCTGTATTTTCTTCTATTTTTAAGTTCAAAATAATGAAATCGAAAACATAGTGAAATTTCCCATATTATTAAATAATACAGTTAAGTAGCCAGAGGCCAATCATTGTCACGCCATGAATAAATGCCTTATAGTAATAGTGTCCATATCTATTTGCTAGAAACTTACTGATTTTCAACACTTTTGCACATGATTAGCTTTAATATGAACGTTCCTTATTGAATCCCAGTATCATACTGGTGTTACTCATGCCATGGGAGATGAAGCAGTTCCTTCCAAACTGTTAAAATGGGTAAAAATAAATCAGTTCCAGTAGGTAAAAATCAAACCTATAAATAAAGCACATGATGACTTTAAGCAGTGGTGAGTTAGGAATAGTTTATAACAACATGACCATTTGCCATCCCTTTCCAAAGTAGATTGTGCTTCATATTTGACCTTCTGACTGCAGACACCCAATAAAGGGTGATAACCATTTGCATGTATATCATTTCCAGCTTTTCATCAGTTCTACAGTTTTATAGCTTTCTCTGAAAGTAAAGCAAGAACAATTGGTTTTTTTTTAGGACACAACCATGTAAATTATGTGCAGTTATTTCTTTCTTTATTTATTTATTACCATGAATTGAGCCAAATTCTAAATAAAATCTCCAAATTATCTTGCATATGGACAAAAGGAAATATATCATCACTGATAAAATATGTCCTTCCTGTCAAATAATAGTTACAAACATGAATGGCTTAAATGGACACTGAAACCCAATTTTTTTTCTTTCATGATTCAGATAGAGCATGCAATTTTAAGCAACTTTCTAATTTATTCCTATTAAATTTTTTCTTCACTCTCATTGCTATCTTTATTTGAAAAGCAAGAATGTATGTTTAGAAGCCGGACCATTTTGGGTCACAACCTGGGTTGTCCTTGCTGATTGGACAGCACTAATAAACAAGTGCTGTCCAGGGCTCTGAACCAAAAATTGTCTGGCTCCTTAGCTAGCTAGATGCCGTTGTTTTTTCAAATTAAGATAGCAAGAGATGAAGAAAAATTGATAATAGGAGTAAATTAGAAGTTGCTTAACCCCTTAATGACCGGACCATTTTTCAGTTTTCTTACCCTTAATGACAATGGCTATTTTTAAATTTCTGCAGTGTTTGTGTTTAGCTGTAATTTTCCTCTTACTCATTTACTGTACCCACACATATTATATACCGTTTTTCTCGCCATTAAATGGACTTTCTAAAGATACCATTTTTTTCATCACATCTTATAATTTAATATAAAAAATATATAAAATATGAGGAAAAAATGGAAAAAAACACACTTTTTCTAACTTTGACCTCCAAAATCTGTTACACATCTACAACCACCAAAAAACACCCATGCTAAATAGTTTCTAAATTTTGTCCTGAGTTTAGAAATACCCAATGGTTACATGTTGTTTGCTTTTTTTGCAAGTTATAGGGCAATAAGTACAAGTAGAACTTTGCTATTTCCAAACCACTTTTTTTCAAAATTAGCGCTAGTTACATTGGAACACTGATATCTGTCCGGAATCCCTGAATATCCCTTGACATGTATATATTTTTTTTTAGAAGACAACCCAAAGTATTGATTTATTTTATTAATAGTAGGTTTTCTTTAGATTTATTTTAATTATATTTAAGTTAGTGGGTGTTAGGGTTAGGGTTTATACTTTGTATAGTGGCGGGCAACGTTACGGGCGGCAGATAGGGGTTAATAAATGTAGGTAGGTGGAGGCGATGTTAGGGGGCGGGCAGATTAGGGGGTTAATAATATTTAACTAGTGTTTGTGAGGGGCGGGGAGTATGGCGGGTTTAGGGGTTAATATGTTAATTATAGTGTTGCCGACGTTGGGGGCGGCAGATTAGGGGTTAATAAATGTAGGTAGTTGCGGCAACATTGGGGGGCGGAGATTAGGGGTTAATAAATATAATGTAGGTGTCAGCTATGTCCAGAGCGGCAGATTAGGAGTTAATAAAATAAGTATAATGTTAGATATCGGCGATGTCGGGGGCGGCAGATTAGGGGTTAATAAGTGTAAGATTAGGGGTGTTTAGACTCGGGGTTCATGTAGGGTGTTAGGTGTAAACATACCATTTAGTTTCCCCATAGGAATCAATGGGGCTGCGTTACTGAGCTTTATGCTGCTTTATTGCAGGTGTTTAGGCTTTTTTTCAGCCGGCTCTCCACATTTGAGTCTATGGGGAAATCGTAGCACGAACACGTACAACCAGCTCACCGCTTGACCTTAAGTAGAGCTGGTATGGAGTGCGGTATGGGAGCACCAATTTTGCTCTTACGCTGTAATACCAGTGCTGTAGGTAAGGTGAGCGGTGACATTATCATGCAAGTTAGCACCGCACCCTCATAACGCAAAACTCGTAATCTAGCCGTTTTATTAACTATCTTTACACAAGGTTTTTTTTTTTTGGTAGTTTATTAAACAATAGAACAACCAAAATGTTTATTACAATGCTATGCCAGGAGACAACACACATGCAGGTAGTATTCTGAAACAGAGTTTTTCATATGATGATAAATTATTAGTGAGAAGATGGGAGTTTATCTGATGAGTTTAATTGGTTTAAGCAAGATGGCCATAGGAAATGTTTTAAATAATCTCTTTTTATTTATCAGTCACTAAGTGAACAGCGTCTGAACTCGTTCAAATATAAAAGGAAGATTTAAATGAAATAAAGATATTCACCATTATGAACAGTATTCTCAATTTCAATATTTTAGCTATTTCATAATTTTTTTATCTTGACAACTGAGATATACAGTTACAGCATTATATGTTCCAATCATTTATAGTTTGCTCATATAAAAACTGAGTGATTATAGATATGGTGACATCACTACTGATTAATTATAGCATTGATGACCATCAGTGCTTATTGAGCACAGCTTTGGTGACATCTATACATCTGATCCATAGGATTAGTGCTATAATCACTGCTTGATTAAAGGATTATGTGACATCATTAAAGGCTGATTACCCATATATATTTTTTTAAATTAGAAGGAGTATTATCAGTTAGCTAGAAGCATTTTAGACAACAAAAATGAAAGCATAAGTGTCTTTTTTTTTACTTCAGTTGGTTGCAATATAAGATGACATGGCTACCACGGGTAATTTAATCTTTAAATATATAAAATGTGCTCCCCCTTGTCACATCTAAAATGGGTCATTCACAGTACAGTGTGTATTGTTTTGTTTAATTATCTGTAAGAAAAACTAGTGATGTCATGGGTAATCTGGTCTCATATCATTACCCTTAATCCTGTGTTGAATGTTGATAGTAATGGGGAAAAAGGTAAACAAAAGTATTCTACAAACTATTTGCAGCAATGTGATATTTGAATAATTTTTATGGAAGGTTGCTGAAATGTTGAAGAAGACAGGGAATGCCTTTTTTACAAAGGTATATTTTATTAATCGATTTATTTAATGGTATTTTAAAAATATATGTTAAATGGTCTTTACCGAATACACCGAATGCAAGATTGACAAATCATTTTAGTTTGTAGTTTAAATTATGATGCTCCATGAATTTTAAAATTCTTCTGAAGTTAAATGGAACAACTCCACCAGTGTCCCTCTAAGGCCAGTTGTGTGAGTGGCCCAGCAGTGAAACAGTTAATTAGAGCAATTAGCAAACACTACACAATGCAGACTGCAAGGTGTGGTTCCCTTATTAACTGTTTAAATGCTGGGTCGCTCACAAAACTTGCCTTAGAGAGAACACTGCTAACCACCCATATAAAGTTTTAAGAGAATTGCTTATTTTGAAAAGATGAATTAAATTCCTTATGAAAACTACATATATATATATATATATATATATATATATATATATATATATTATATATTAGATATATATATGTGTGTGTATAAAGGTAATAGAAGACAGCACTCGCTGGGCTTAAAGATAATGCAATAGAAGCTTTTATTTCAGGGTCTGATGAAGGGGAGCTGTCCCCGAAACATCACGTTAAATAAAAGCTTCTATTGCTTATCCTTACGCCCAGCGAGTGCTGTCTCTATTGCCTTTATCTCTACCTCCATTCAGCACCCTGGCAAGCTGGACACCTGTTTGTCCGAGTGCACCAGCCTCTGTGAATATAATATACTATATATATATATATATATATACTATCCTAAGTATTGACTCAAAAATAAAAGTTTAAACTGTTATTCTCTACAGCATGGTTAATTTTTCTCTGATTGGAACAGCAACAAAATGCAGCTCAATCCTATTGGCTGATTGGGATCAGCCAAAAGGGATTGGAACTTCAATCCTATTGGTTGATTGTATCAGCCAATAGGATTTTTTCCTACCCTTAATTCCGATTGCTAATAGAATCCTATGAGCCAATCGGAATTCAAGGGACGCCATCTTGGATGACGTCATTTAAAGGAACCGTCATTCGTCGTGTAGTCGTCGTCTGGATGGATGCTCCGCTGGCTTCAAGATGGACCCCGCTCCGCTCCCGGATGGATGAAGAGTAGAAGATGCCGCCTGGATGAAGACTTCTGGCCCGTCTGGAGGGTCCTCTTCTGCCCGGATCAGAGAAGACTTCTGCCCCTCTGGAGGACCACTTGTGCCGGCTGGGTGAAGACGTCTCAAGGTAGGGTGATCTTCAAGGGGTTAGTGTTAGGTTTTTATTAAGGGGGGATTGGGTGGGTTTTAGAGTAGGGTTGGTTGTGTGGGTGGTGGGGTTTTAAATGTTGGGGGGTATTGTATTATTTTTTTACAGGTAAAAGAGCTGATTACTTTGGGGCAATGCCCGCAAAAGGCCCTTTTAAGGGGCTAATTTGTAATTTAGTGTAGGATAGGGATTTTTTTTATTTTGGAGGGGCTTTTTTATTTTACTAGGGGGATTAGATTAGGTGTAATTAGTTTAAAAATCTTGTAATTATTTTATTTTTTTCTGTTATTTAGTTTTTTTTTCTTCTTCGTACTTTAGTTTATTTGATTTAATTGTAGTTAATTGTAGGTAATTTAATAAATTAATTCAATTATAGTGTAGTGTTAGGTGTAATTGTAACTGTAGTTGTAATTAGGGATTATTTTACAGGTAAATTTGTCTTTATTTTAACTAGGAAGTTATTAAATAGTTAATAACTATTTAGTAACTATTGTACCTAGTTAAAATAAATACAAAGTTGCCTGTAAAATAAAAATAAACCCTGAGATAGCCACAATGTAACTATTAGTTATATTGCAGCTATCTTAGGGTTTATTTTATAGGTAAGTATTTAGTTTTAAATGGTATAATTTATTTAATTGTTAGTAATTTTATTTATATTTATTTAAATATAGTTAAGTTAGGGGGGTGTTAGGGTTAGGGTTAGACTTAGGTTTTAGGGGGTTAATATGGTTATTATAGTGGCGGCGACATTGGCGGCGCCAGATTAGGGGTTAATAAGTGTAGGTAAGTGGCGGCAACATTGGGGGCAGCAGATTAGGGGTTAATAAATAAAAAGTAGGTGTCGGCAATGTTGGGGGCAGCAGATTAGGGGTTCGTAGGGATAATGTAGGTGACGGCGGTGTTCGGAGAGGCAGATTAGGGGTTAATAATATAATGTAGGTGTCGGTAATGTCGGGGGGTATTGAGGGTGAGATGTGAGCTAAATTTTGGCTTTACGGTCACTTTTTAGAGGCTAACGCCGGGTTTAAAGAAAACTGTAATACCAGCATTGTTTTAAGGTTAGCGGTGAGAAAAAACACTGTAAACCTTACCGACAAAAACTCGTAATCTAGCAGATAGTTTTTATATTTGTTAATTGGACAGTATTTACAAATAATCTAAATACTTTATGTTTTATGTTTTTTATAGTGGTCTTGTCTTATCTTTCTTTTCTTATCAGTATTATATTTTTTATGTCTAATGTTTAAAAAGTATTAATTATAACTATTTTAGTAACTTTTTATTGCCAATTTTTTAAATTCTGTTTTAACTAAAAAAAATTATTTTTTCCATTAGCATTTTGCACAATTTAGTTGAGTGGCAGATTTCTGTATAGTATAAAACTGTCTAAAAAAATTGAGGATTTTTCAACATATACTACACTACAAGATCAAAATTGTGTGCTTTTTTACCATTCTGGAATTTGATAAATGTTATATTTTGCAAATTATTGTTATTTAAATCATTTCTAAATTTAAAAAAACTATCCATATATGTACAGTAGTTCAGCATGTTCTTCATCAAACATTTTCCAAATATTTAAAGGTCTCATAGCACAAACATTGATGTTCCAAGTTTATAGCAAAATAATTACATCATTAAAACAGAACTGCTTATTACTTGTATTATCTTATACTATAAGGTCTGTTTCTTGTTTTAAGATATAGGTCAAGATTACAAGTGGAGGCGCCAATTTATCCTGTTTACTGGCACATGATTAAAACCAGCTATTACAAGTGGCTGGTTTATTGCTACCATGAGCTCGTCGGGGTAGCAATTAGCCCTCCGAAATCTCAGATCTCTGGTTAATTTTCAAAATATTGCTCCAAAATAAAGTATATTGTAGTTTTTCTTTAAAAAATGTAGCATTTTTTTTAATTAAAAGAAACTGCACGAAGCAGTTTTTAGAGGTTAAGGTTGTGGAACTGTTGTGTCCCTGTAAATATATATTGTAAATGCGTATATACAGTATATATGTATGTGTTATATGTGTATATACACATATAGAACACATAAATATATATGTATATTAAGCATATACATATATATTTAAAATCTGCTGCCATCGGCAGCGCGACTTTCCCCCCTTTGCTGCGCTAGGTTCTGATGCCGAGAATCATGGCATGAGAACAAGGGTCCCATTGGAGCCTATGGTAGCTCAATCTCTATTGAGCGCAAAGGCTTCCTTGCAATGCGACGTGAGATCACTTTTGTATCGCGGGTCACTTCAAATATTAGCGTGAAAGCGCAATTTTGCACTCCACTCATAATCTGCGCCCATAATATTGAGAAACTGATAGATGGTACTGGTTGATAATCTCTGTATATTTTTGTTTGTGGAAAAATGCATTTTCTGTGTCCAGAAAAGGAACATAATAGTTATAAACACATTTATGACACATCCAGTTTTGACACATCTATTCAATGTTATAAATACAAAAAAAAATGATTTTTTTTTCCCTATCTGATGTTTTTTTTCTTTCCTGTCACTGACTGTTAAACAAGTAGAAGTTGATAATTATGTACAAATAAGATTATGTGTTGACCTGGTATTTTGTGATTAAAGAGACATGAAACCCATACCTTTTCTTTCATGATTCAGATACAATTTTAAACAACTTTCAAATGTTCTAATGTTATCTAATTTGCTTCATTCTCTTATTATCCTTTCTTGAAAAGCATAGATAGTTAGCAGGGAGCAAGCTGCTGATTGGTGGCTGAACATATATGCCTCTTGTCATTGGATTGTCATTGTGTTCAGCTATCTCCCAGTGGTGCATTGCTGCTCTTTCAAGAGAGGATACAGGGAAAATGAAGCAAAATTAGTAATAGAAGTAAAATGGTTTACAAATGTAAAAGTGTTTAAGAGTCAAATGGTTCACAAATGTATGAAAAATCATGAAAAAATGTGGGTTTTGTATTCCTTTAAAAAATGATACCATTAATTTGGTCATGTATGATGTAACCAACAAAGCTTATGGTTAAAGAGTGCTAAAAATGTTAGCGAACAATTCAGTAACAATATTACTCTGCAACAGTGAGTTATTTATTTTTTTCTGCAATTTTAGATGATATTTTCAACCACATGTATTATGTATTTTTGTGCTTAAATGTCTATTGTAAAGATTAAATATTATTGTAAATAATAATGTACTTGAATAAGCCTTATTGCTCAGGCTTCACATACATTTAGTGCCATAGGCCATATACACTCACCGGCAAGGTACACCTTGCTAGTACTGGGTTGGACCCCCTTTTGCCATCAGAACTGCCTTAATTCTTTGTAGCATAGATTTAACAAGGTGTTGGAAACATTCCTCAGAGATTTTGGTCCATATTGACATGATAGCATCACACAGTTGCTGCAGATTTGTAGGCTGCATATCCATGATGTGAATCTCATGTTCCACCACATCCCAAATGTGCTCTATTGGATTGCGATCTGGTGACTGTGGAGGCCATTGGAGTAGAGTGAACTCATTGTCATGTTCTAGAAACCAGTTTGAGATGATTTGAGCCTTGTAACATGGTGCATTACCCTGCTGGAAGTAGCCATCAGAACATGGGTACACTGTAGTCATAAAGGGATGGACATGGTCAGCAATAATACTCAGGTAGGCCGTGGCATTTAAACAATGCTCAATTGGTACTAAGGGGCCCAAAGTGTGTCAAGAAAATATCCCCCACATCATTACACCACCACCACTAGCCTAAACTGTTGATACAAGACAGGATGGATCCATGCTGTCATGTTGGTTATGCCAAATTCTGACCCTGCCATCTTAATGTCACAGCTGAAATTTAAACTTTTCAGACCAGACAACGTTTTTCCAATCTTCTATTGTCCAATTTTGGTGAGCCTGTGTGAATTGTAGCCTCATTTTCTGTTCTTAGCTGACAGGAGTGGCACCCGGGGTGGTCTTCTGCTGCTTTAGCCCATCTGCTTCAAGGTTCGACGTGTTGTGCATTCAGAGATGGTATTCTGCATACCTTGGTTGTAAACAAGTGGTTATTTGAGTTACTGTTGCCTTTCTATCATTTCTATCCAGTCTGCCCATTCTCCTCTGAACTCTAACATCAACAATGCATTTTCGTCCACACAACTGTCGCTCACTGGATATTTTCTCTTTTTGGACCATTTTCTGTAAACCCTAGATGGTTTTGTGTGAAAATCCCAGTAGATCAGCAGATTTTGAAATACTCAGACCAGGCCGTCTGGCACCAACAACCATGCCACATTCAAAGTCACTTAAATCCCCTTTCTTCCCCACTCTGATGCTTGGTTTGAACTTCAGCAATTCGTCTTCATCACGTCTAGATGCTTAAATGCATTGAGTTGCTGCCATGTGATTGACTGTTTAGCACTTTGTGTTACTAAGCAATTAAACAGGTGTACCTAATAAAGTGAGTGTATAGGCTTTGTACAATGTGTTTATTGTGAATAAATATAAATCACTGTAGGATTTATATGTGAGTTTATGCTTTACTGTTTCAGTACAGTTTTGGCCCAACAGTAAATAATAGGGCTTTTAGCAAAGAGTTGAAAATGCAATCACGGGTGCCGGAAAAGTACAGGTACGGTGCTATTGTGATCACATTGAATCAAAAAGTGGCCTTTCATTAAAAAAAATAGCTGAAAAGGCCTCAGCTGATATATTATGATTGAACCCCACATGTTAGAACTCAACTAATCTGGAAAAAAAATCATAAATTATTTTTGCAGTTCAATTTTTGAATCTAAAAATACAAACTAACAAGATTTTTAAAATGAATTATGAAATACAGACATGCACCACTGAGTAGGTAATATTTGCTAAATATTGAGGTAAAAAATAATATTATATTAATACACAACTAGTGATGTCGCGAACCTAAAAAGGAGAACTCGAACTTCCACAAAAGTTTGCGAACCGGCGAACCGGGCAAACCGCCATAGACTTCAATAGGCAGGCAAATTTTAAAACCCACAGGGACTCTTTCTGGCCACAATAGTGATGGAAAATTTGTTTCAAGGGCACTAACACCTGGACTGTGGCATGCCAGAGGGGGATCCATGGCAAAACTCCCATGGAAAATTACATAGTTGATGCAGATTAAATTGTTTGGAATAACGTGCTTTAAAACATCAGGTATGATGTTGTATCGATCAGGTAGTGTAAGGGTTACGTGTAAGGGTTACGCCCGCTTCACAGTGCACAGTGTATGTGATATACCTGCCCTGACCATGCTTTGCAGACCAGGTATCAGTGGTCAGATGGACCCTTGCCCCAACACTGTGTGCCAGACATGCCATTATAGCAGACTTATATGGCTTTGGCGTTGCTTTTTGGTAATTAGAAGGCTGCTAAATGCCACTGCGCACCACACGTGTTTTATGCCCAGCAGTGAAGGGGTTAATTAGGCAGCATGTAGGCAGCTTGTAGAGTTAATTTTAGCTTAAGTGTAGTGTAGTAGACAACCCAAAGTATTGATCTAGGCCCATTTTGGTATATTTCATGCCACCATTTCACCGCCAAATGCGATCAAATAAAAAAAAAATGTTCACTTTTTCACAAACTTTAGGTTTCTCACAGAAATTATTTACAAACAACTTATGCAATTATGGCATCAATGGTTGTAAATGCTTCTCTGGGAACCCCTTTGTTCAGAAATAGCAGACATATGGCTTTGGCGTTGCGTTTTGGTAATTAGAAGGCTGCTAAATGCCACTGCACACCACACGTGTTTTATGCCCAGCAGTGAAGGAGTTAATTAGGGAGCATGTAGGCAGCTTGTAGAGTTAATTTTAGCTTAAGTGTAGTGTAGTAGACAACCCAAAGTATTGATCTAGGCCCATTTTGGTATATTTCATGCCACCATTTCACCGCCAAATGCGATCAAATTTAAAAATTTTTTAATTTTTTCGCAATTTTAGGTTTCTCACTGAAATTATTTACAAACAGCTTGTGCAATTATGGCACAAATGGTTGTAAATGCTTCTCTGGGATCCCCTTTGTTCAGAAATAGCAGACATATATGACTTTGGCGTTGCTTTCTGGTAATTAGAAGGCTGCTAAATGCTGCTGCGCATCACACGTGTATTATGGCTAGCAGTGAAGGGGTTAATTAGGTAGTTTGTAGGGAGCTTGCAGGGTTAATTTTAGCTTTAGTGTAGAGATCAGCCTCCCACCTGACACATCCGACCCCCTGATCCCTCCCAAACAGCTCCCTTCCCTCCCCCACCCCACAATTGTCCCCGCCATCTTAAGTACTGGCAGAAAGTCTGCCAGTACTAAAATAAAAGGTTTTTAATTTTTTTTTTTTAGCATATTTACATATGCTGTGGTGTAGCATCCCCCCTTAGCCCCCAACCTCCCGGATCCCCCCCCCAAAATCAGCATCTCTACCCTCCCCATCTGCCTTATTGGCGGCCATCTTGGGTACTGGCAGCTGTCTGCTATTATTTCACAGTCAACAAAAGTTTTTTTTTTTTTAAATGTACACTACTGTTACAACCAGATATGAGTGGGTGGCACTGGGCAAGTGGTCACAGTATACGCCTGTGAGCCTGACACCACACGCTGGCAGGCAACTGCAATTCGATTACACAGGAAAAAAAAAAAAGCAGACTGATGTTCTAGCCCTAAAAAGGCTTTTTGGGGTGCTGTCCTTACAGCAGAGATCAGATGAGTCCTTCAGGACTGTAGTAGACACTGAATACACTAGCCTAGCTATCGATTTCCCTATTAAATTAGCAGCAGCTACACTGTCCCCTCCTCCTCTCACTAAGAATGCAGCTTCCAAATGAATCTAAAATCGGATGCTGTCCAGGAGGTGTGGGAGGGTCTGGGAGGGAGGGTCTGCTGCTGATTGGCTGTAATTGTGTATTCTAACTGTGAGGTATAGGGTCAAATTTTACTCAATGATGACGAATAGGGGGCGGATCAAACATTGCTATGTTCGCTGGGAACTATTCGCCGGCGAACAATTCGCGACATCACTATACACAACATGGACCAGCTGATTCTACAATCTATCAGACTGACTTTGCATACTCTGACACTAAACAAAGTTTATAACATATTAAAAATTATATAGGCAATGATATGGATAATTGTTGTTAAACATCAGCTGCATATGTGTCATTTAAAGTTTCAGAAGAACCTGAAATTCCACTCAGAAGCCTTTAATTATCATTATTTTCCTAATCTTGTGAGTCACAAAATAATTTCTTTAAGATTGTAAAGTATTTTTGACAATCACACATGTGTAGCAATTTAACAGCCATTTATATGCATCAAAAACTATGTCCATATTTTTACATCTTTGGAAACCATGGGCAATGTTCAGCTCAAAAACACACAAACAGTAGCCTATAATTGACCATGACCAAACCCATGCTTGATTGTGGTTTAGAATACTTGAATGAAAATGCATAATGGCTCTCAATACATTTTGCTGCAGGGCATTTGTAATTTATCCAGTTATTCCCTATGATGGGCAATAAACTAGTTTCAACAAATTTGTTGCTGACACACAAGATATTTTTTTACTACTGTTGTGTTACTATCACATTCCTACCTCCACTATTCATCTAACTGGTAGAAAGTTTGGTAACAGATTGTATGTATTTTACTTAAAGGGACACTAAAGTAAGAATTCACCTATTATGATTTAGATAGAGCATGCAGTTTTAAGGCACTTTCCAAATTCCTTCCATTTCTTTATTAATTGTGCACAGTCTTTTTAAAGGCACACTTTCTGTTAATGACCATGTGCACAGTTTATACGTATATAAGTCTGTGAGTGGTTGATGGCTGTCACATGATATTGGGGGAGGGGCAGCAAAATTGAGAATTTTGTCAGAAAAAAACTCTTCTATTTATTTAAAATTTAGAGTAAGTGCTATTGTAGTGTCTTTTTTATTATGCATTTGTTGATTAGGAAAATCTTCTGTATTTAGAGGAATATGAAACCCAATTTTTTTTCATGATTCAGATAGAGCATGCACATTTAAAGGGACAGTCTACACTAAAATTGTTATAATACCTTTACTACCCATTCCCCAACTTTGCACAACCAACATTTTGATTTTAATATACTTTGTAACATTTAAAGCACTACTTTTCTGTCTGTTTCTAAGACACTTTAGACAGCCTGTTATCACATGCTTTTTTATTAGGTTTTCACAACAGAAGACTGCTAGTTCATGTGGTCCATATAGATAACATTGTGCTCAAGCCCGGGCAGTTATTTAAGAGTCAGCACACTACAGCACTAATTGGCTAAAATGCAAGTCAATAGATAATAAATAAAAAGTCATGTGATCAGGGAGCTGTCAGAAGATGCTTAGATACAAGGTAATCAGAGAGGTAAAAAGTATAATAATAATAACTGTGTTGGTTATGCAAAACTGGGAAATGGGTAATAAAGGGATTATCTATCTTTTAAAACAATAAACATTCTATAGTAGACTGACCCTTTTAGAAACTTTCTAATTTACTCCTATTATAAATTTTTTCTTTGTTCTCTTGGTATCTTTATTTGAAAAGCAGGAATGTAAGCTTAGTATCTGGCACATTTTTGGTTCAGCACCTGGGTAGTACTTGCTGATTGGTGGCTAAATGTAAATGCAGAAAATGTGTTGGGATAGGGGGGGCCCTACAGAACATTGCTTGAAGGCTGGAGGGGGTGCTACTCTACAGAATTAAAGGGACAGTCTACACTAGAATTGTTATTGTTTAAAAAGATAGATAATCCCTTTATTACCCATTCCCTAGTTATGCACAACCAACACAGTTATATAAATACACTTTTTACCTCTGTGATTACCTTGTATCTAAGCCTCTGCAAACTGCCCCCTTATTTCAGCTCTTTTGACAGATTTGCATTTTAGCCAATCAGAGTTGGCTTACCTGAACTCCACGTGCATGAGCATAGTGTTATCTAAATGACACACATGAACTAACACCCTCTTGTGGTGAAAAACTGTCAAATGCCCTGATAGAAAAGAGGCGGCCTTCAAGGGCTTAGAAATTAGCATATGAACCTCCTAGGTTTAGCTTCCAACTAAGAATACCAAGAGAACAAAGCAAAATTGGTGATAAAAGTAAATTGGAAAATTGTTTAAAATTACATTCTCTATCTGAATCATGAAAGTTTATTTTGGACTAGACTGTCCCTTTAAATAAATAAAACAAGTTAAAAATGTAAATTAACTGGGTACTGGCAGACAGCTACCAGTACCTAATATGGCAGATACAAGTTAGAGAGGGGAGGGTTAGAGAGCTATTTGAGGGGAACAGGGAGGGTAAGGGTGGAATCCTACACTGCAGAAAATAATAAAAAAAAACATAAAAAATGCCCTAAAATGTCAAATTGGCAGACTGTCTGCCAATACCTAAGATGGTGGTGACCAGTGTGTGTGGGGGTGGGGCTATAGCTAAACTTAACCTTACAAGCTACCTGATTAACCTCTTCACTGCCAGGAATTTCAAAAGTGTGATGCCCAGCTGCAATTAGCAGCCTTCTTATTACCAAAAGGCAATAGCAAAATCATGCATGTCTGCTATTTCTAAACAAAGGGGATCCCAGAGAAGCTTTTACAACTATTTATGTTGTGATATGTAAATAATTTCAGGGAGAACCCAAAAGTTTGTAAGAAAGTTAACAATTGTTTTAATTTGATTGCATTTGTCAGCAAAATGGTGGCTCGCTCCTTCTGTCAGACAGAGCAGGAACGAGCTGCACTTAGTCTTATGGCGCGGTCGGGCCGGGCTGTGACTATACAGCTGGCCCGATGTGCTGTGTAAAAAAAACAGACCCGCTCAGCAGAGAGCAGAGAGCGGGTCTGTAAAACCGGCATGTTTTTTAAAAATTCAAATGGAAAAAAAAGCTTTTATAATGATAGCACTAAAATAATGTTATATAATTCTGCACTATGTGCAGAATTATATAACATTATTTTTTAGGTTTACTGTCCCTTTAAATACACTTTTGAAACAGCTATAGCTTTTATTAGAAGCATTTTTGCTAATACATGTATATTACAAAAATGTTTCTATGCAAAACTGAAATTAACCCATGTGGATTCCAATTTTGGCTGGAATGTCCCTTTAAGTGGTTAGTAAAGATTATGATTATTAAATAGGTAGGTTTAAAGATGACTAATCTGAGTGAATGGGTCTGTTGGCTATTTCACATCAAAATACTTGTTTCAGGGTTATATCATTTCAGGTTACTTCTCTAACAGAGCTTATAAGGTAACTAACTTTAATCTTCTAATTTTGCTTGAAGATAGTTTAAATGTTATAATTGCTATAATAGAACTAATACAAAAGGAAACAAATTCATCATCATTGCACAAATCTTTAGGGAGTGTAGAAGTTTCAAATTCAAATTACAAATAACAACAAACATAATTAGAGCAATTGTTCTGCTCTTTCACAGTATATAATGCTTATAGTTGTCTTCTAATATTTTGATATTATTTTTCAAAATATTAATACTTATTTTTATAACTGTGAAATATATTATATTGTTTTCAAACATTTCTACTATATATGAATGTTTTGCTTTTTTTTTTTTTTAACTAAAACAAAAAGGAAGCGAATGCTATTCTACCACAAATGCTATTCTATCAATCTCATAAACTTGATAATCTGTTAAAGATTGACAGTGGGTTAGTTATTTAATTTCTTAGCTAAAACTTTGTATATCTTTTTTGTCCCCAAAAAAGTAACATTTTTAGTTTTAATTATTAATTACATAATATAAACACTGACTGATATATTGATATATATTATTTGTAAATCTACTTCATGTTTACTTGGAATGTACATATGTATACTCTAACTATGTAATTAATGCATTTTGGTAAAATTAGCCTAAACTATATTAGAAAAAAAATGTGCATTAAAAGGGTTATAGCTTGTTAAAAACAAAAAAAGCAATCAAAAGAGACGTGTCTGTAACCTCAGTAAATACTACACAAATATTTAGTAGTAGATTATACTGAAGTTGTCAGTAAAAAAATGTTTTCAAATATAGTAATATTATATATATATATATATATATTCTTTTTTTTATATCAAGGCTAAATCGTAAAAATTGAGAGCAAAAAACATGTGCAAGCAATGACTTTAAATTGCACATTAAACTAATCCATGGCTATACCTTAATAAAGGCCGGGGCTGGGAATTCTTATGGATTTTTCTACCTCATTGCCGAGATGACAGAGAAATGCAATAAATGTTCTATTACTTACACAAGCTGCTAGTTTTCAGAAAATTAGTCACCAGTGACCTTTTACCCTTTGTTTTGCTCTTCTTCTTGATAAAAATACCTGATCTGAATTCAATGTAGCAGCAGTCTACTGGTACTTCAGCTTTAACATATATTTAATAGAACATTTTTAATAACACAATTTCCCATAACAACACAGTTTATACCATTTTAACAATGCAACATTTTAGCTTTCTTATTTTCTTTATTTGTAATAGAATTTCCAATGCGGAAAACATTCTCAGTGCGTCTGTTAATTTTCTTCTACTTTGTCTTTTTTCGTCCAAAAATCTGCCATTTGGATGCAAATTAAGTTGTGATGTGCCCTGGCTGGGGAGCACTGCAGATATTGTAAAATGGTTACTAGATCTGAGTAAGAATTATATTGATTAGTTTCCTATTTAGCAAAAAGACCACCTTCTGACCTTATTTTAAGGGTCACTAAATCTTTACACAGTAATACCTAGAGCCTTGGTTTCAAATATTGCTTTTTCAAATACTACTCTGCTTTATATAGATAGATTGGTAGATAATAGATAGATATATAGATAGATAAATAGATAGATAGATAAATCTAATGACATTTAAAATACTTAAAAACAAATAAATAAAGTAATAAATAAAAATACTTAGTGCTAGATAACAATTCAGCTGCACTTTATAACAATGGAGAGGCTTTATAGTGAAAACTGATGCTATTAAGTGCTGCTTGCATTCATTCAAATTCAAACCACACAAAATTATAATAAGAAATAAATTCTGACCTGATGTCATGGGATTGCCACAGACTCTCATTATGTATCTCATGGGGACAGTAGACTGATGAAGAACAATATAAAACTGAAATAGTTCCGCTAAAATATATGTATATATTTTTTATCTTAGGTTTTCAATAAATTATTCATCACATAATATTACACAAAAAAATTCAAGGAAAAATCAAATACATTATAAATACCTATTCACTAGACAATATCACACATTAAAAGCATGTAATATAAAAACAATGGGCTAGATTACAAGTGGAGCGCTAATTTATTGTGCGTCCGTAAAATTCGCCTGCTCACTGTAGCAATTAGCGCTCATAAAATTAAACAGATCAGATCTCTGTTTAAATTTTATAAATGTCCCCCAATTCGCACCAAAATTATGTATGATGTGCCTTTATTAAAATTATAAAATGTAGCATCTTTAATGTTATTAAAAATAACTGCACAAAGCAGTTTTTTGGGCATAATGTTGGTGGGTTTGGGGTGTTAGAAAAAAACGGCACTGAAAAGTGTGTCTTTACATTGCAGTCTATGGGGAGTTTGTGCACACATACAGTATGAACACATAAATATATATTTATATAAGCATATACATATATATTTCAATCTGCTAACTTTCGCTGCGTGACTTACCCCCTTTGCTGTGCTAGGTTCTCATGGCATGAGAACGAGGCTCCCATTGGAACCTAAGGAAGCACGCTCTTGTGAGTGCAAAGCTTCCGTCCAATGCAAACGTGAGGTCATGTTCCCATTGTGGCTAGCTTGTAATACCAGCCCACATTTGCATGCGCTGGTATTACTAAGTGGAGCGCAAATATAGCTTTCGCAAAATCGATATTTTGCTCTCCACTTGTAATCTAGCCCAATATATTTTAATTGATGTACACCAAATAGAAATCTAGATAGCCTAATGCTAAAAAAAACCCATTAAAGGAACATTGAAAAAGAGTTGTGAAATACAGTATATGTAGTGAATACATTTTGGAGACCATATATTAAATAATTATTTTGGCATTACTGTTCTAGTTTTTTTTTTATTGTTCTTTCATTAACTTTAGTCATAGGTTGAGGGATATACTTTTCTAGGAGTTGGTTTGTTTTCTAGGAGAAGCCCTGAATTATTTTTATTTATAGCTTTTGATACCAGATTGTTAAGCAGGTGCATTCTCCTCTGCTGAATTACTGGTGCTTGCTGTTGCGCTATCCAGCATTGTTATGTTTCTCAATAGATGCAATATACATTTGATAGATACGAATTACATAGATCAATAGATGCAATATACATTTGATAGATACGAATAACATAGATCAATAGATGTAATATACATTTGATAGATACGAATTACATAGATCAAAAGATGCAATATATATTTGATAGATTCGATTGATAGTTAGATAGATTTGATAGATAAAGAGATAGATTTGATAGATATATAATTTCCCAGACAGAGAATTACAAGATGTGCGGTCTGGGACCCATGGTAAGGTTTGCCAGAGGCAGTTGCGGTGCCAGGGGACGTGTATATGGCATGGATTTTCGGAACCGTGAGATGGAAAAAGATGCCCTCGGCTCGGCTCCTCTTGCTTAAAATTTGGGGCACTGCGCGTGCAATCTATTGTGCCACCAGATATGAGTGATGTGTTAAGTAGTACTATTCCTTAGCAGTTTAATACTGTTACTCCTCCTATCGGGGGAGGTGTATATGCCATGGATTTTAGGAACGGGAGATGGAAAAAGATGCTTGGTCGGTTCCTCCTACTTCAAATTTGGCCGAAACACAAGTGGCTGTCACAAAACAGTCCGGCCCACAAGATAGATAGATTTGATAGATAGATACCATAGTTTACATAGATCAATAGATGCAATATACATTGGATAGATACAAATTACATAGATCAATAGATGCAATATACATTTGATAGATACAAATTTAATAGATCAATAGATGCAATATACATTTGATAGATACGAATTACATAGATCAATAGATGTAATAGTACATTTGATAGATACGAATTACATAGATCAAAAGATGCAATATATATTTGATAGTACGATGATAGCTAGATAGATATGATAGATAAAGGAGTAGATTTGATAGATATATAATTTCCCAGACAGAGAATTACAAGCGTGCGGTCAGGGACCCATGGTAAGGTTCCCAGAGGCAGTTGCGCTGCCAGGGGGACGTGTATACGGCCATGATTTTCGGAAACCGTGAGATGGAAAAAGATGCACGGTCGGTCCTCCTGCTTAAAATTTGGGCACTGGCGGTGCAATCTATTGTGCCACCAGATATGAGTGGTGTGTTAAGTAGTACTCATTCTTAGCAGTTTAATACCCTGTTACTCCCCTATCGGGGGAGGTGTATATGGCATGGGATTTTAGGAACGGAGATGGAAAAAGATGCCTTGGTCGGTCCTCCTACTTCAAATTTGGCCGAAACACAAGTGGCTGTCACAAAACAGTCCGGCCACGAGATAGATAGATTTGATAGATAGATACATAGTTTACATAGATCAATAGATTGCAATATACAATGGATAGATACAAATTACATAGATCAGTAGATGCAATATACACTTTGATAGATACAAATACATAGATCAATAGATGCAATTACATTTGATAGATACGAATTACATAGATCAATAGATTACAATATACATTTGGTAGATACGAATTACATAGATCAATAGATGCAATATGCATTTGATAGATATGAATGATAGATAGATTTGATAGATAAAGAGATAGATTTGATAGATATATAATTTCCCAGACAGAGAATTACAAGACGTGCGGTCTGGGACAAATGGTAAGGTTCCCAGAGGCAGTTGCGGTGCAGGGGACGTGTATATGGCATGGATTTTCAGAACCGGGAGATGGAAAAAAGATGCTCGGTCGGTCCTCCTGCTTCAAATTTGGGGCACTGCCCGTGCAATCTATTGTGCCACCAGATATGAGTGGTGTGTTAAGTAGTACTATTCTTAGCAGTTTAATACCTGTTACTCCCCTTATCGGGGGAGGTGTATATGGCATGGATTTTAGGAACCGGGAGATGGAAAAAGATGCTTGGTCAGTCCTCCTACTTCAAATTTGGCCGAAACACAAGTGGCTGTCACAAAACAGTCCGACCATGAGATAGATAGATTTGATAGATAGATACATAGTTTACATAGATCAATAGATGCAATATACATTGGATAGATACAAATTACATAGATCAATAGATGCAATATACATTGGATAGATATGAATTACATAGATCAATAGATGCAATATACATTTGATAGATACAAATTACATAGATCAATAGATGCAATATACATATGATAGATATGAATAACATAGATCAATAGATGCAATATACATTTGATAGATACGAATTACATAGATCAATAGATGCAATATACATTTGATAGATACGAATTACATAGATCAATAGATGCAATATACATTTGATAGATACGAATTACATAGATCAATAGATGCAATATACATTTGATAGATACGAATTACCATAGATCAATAGATGCAATATACATTTGATAGATACGAATTACATAGATCAATAGATGCATATAACATTTTGATAGATACGAATTACATAGATCAATAGATGCAATATACATTTGATAGATACATATTACATAGATCAGTGATTTGCAACATTTTTTTTGCTGTGGCACACTTTTTTACATTAAAAAAATCCTGTGGCACACCACCATCCCAAAATTTTACAAAATCACACATTGTAGCCTAATACAGGATATATATATACACACACACACACACACACTAGATTGTAGTGTGCTGTCATGCCATGCCTCCTACAAACTATACATGACATATTGACATTCATTCACAAACAATCATAAGAATTGTCTGTGAATGAATGTCAATGTCATGGTTGTAAATGATGCCTGATGGGCCTGTCACATACCTACCAATATTTCAAAATTTGAAGGAGGGACACCCCCGCACTGTTGTCAGTCTGCCGCGGCACACTTAAGGATCTCTCACGGCACACTAGTGTGCCACGGCACACTGGTTGAAAAACACTGACATAGATCAATAGATGCAATATACATTTGATAGATACGAATTACATAGATCATTAGATGCAATATAAATTTGATAGATATGATTGATAGTTATATAGATTTGATAGATAAATAGATAGATTTGATAGATATATAAATTCCCAGACAGAGAATTACAAAGACGTGCGGTCTGAGACCCATGGTAAGATTACTTCCTTTTGCACAATCGAGTACAGGTTGGGGTCCGGGATTGCCTTTTGTGCAAAGAAATTGTGTCCGGGTACCTTCCACTGCGGTGTCCCCTATCAGGGGATGTGTATATGGCATGGATTTTCGTAAAACCGGGAGATGGAAAAAGATGCTTGGACACCCAGTACAGGTCGTTCTCCTTCAGCCTTTTTATACGAGGGTCCCTGACCCTCAACAGGCATGACAGCATGAAAGAGCCCATATGCCATGACTTCCTTTTGCACAATCGAGTACAGGTATGGCATCGATTTTAGGAACCCAGAGATAATTTTTAGGAACCGGGAGATGGAAAAAGATGCTTGGACACCCAGTACAGGTCGTTCTCCTTCAGCCTTTTTATACGAGGGTCCCCGACCATCAACAGGCACGACAGCATGAAAGACCCCATTGAATTGATGTTTGTTTGACAGTTAGAAAGTGCCCTAAAACATTGCGGCTTGAACCCTAGTTGTTGGCGGATAAGTCACGCAAGTCATCCGGCATTCGAAGATAAAATACAGCAGCGTGTGGACCATTTTTAGCCCAAGACAGCTCATCTCATCAGGCCTTTTTTACTCAAATGTATCGCCCAATTTCAGTCCCTTCGGGATCCATCCCTCATTCATTTTAATAAAGGTGAGATAATCAAGACTTTTTTGACCTAGGCGACTTCTCTTCTCAGTGACAATACCTCCTGCTGCACTGAAGGTCCTTTCTGACAGGACACTTGAAGTGGGGCAGGCCAGAAGTTCGATTGCAAATTGGGATAGCTCTGGTCACAGGTCAAGCCTGCACACCCAGTAGTCAAGGGGTTCATCGCTCCTCAGAGTGTCGAGATCCGCAGTTAATGCGAGGTAGTCTGCTACCTGTCGGTTGAGTCGTTCTCTGAGGCTGGATTCCGAAGGGCTGTGGCGATGCATAGGAGTTAAAAAGGTCTGCATGTCCTCCATCAACAAGATGTCTGGAAAGCATCCTGTCCTTGCCGGCGTGGTCGTGGGAGGAGGAGTATTACTTTCATCTCTTCCCCTGTTAGATTCCCATTGTGCTGTGACATCACCCTTATACACTGTGTAAAGCATACTTTTTAATTTATTTTTGAACTGCTCCATCCTTTCCGACTTGCGGGAATTCGGTAACATTTCAGTCACTTTATGCTTATACCGGGGGTCTAGTAGCGTGGACACCCAGTACAGTTCGTTCTCCTTCAGCTTTTTTTATACGAGTGTCCCTCAACAGGCACAAAAGCATGAAAGACCCCATTTGCACAAGGTTGGATGCCGAGCTACTCATGTCCCGTTCCTCATCCTCACTGATCTCACTGAAGGTATCTTCTTCCCCCCAGCCACGTACAACACCACAGGTACCAGATAGGTGACAACAACGAGCACCCTGGGATTCCTGTTGTGCTTGGTCTTCCTCCTCCTCCTCAAAGCCACATTCCTCCTCTGACTCTTCTTCCTCAGAATCCTCTTCCTGCGTTGCCGCTGGCCCAGCAAGCGATGCTGATAAGGCTGTTTCTGGTGGTGAAGGAGACCACAACTCTTCCTCTTCACGCTTATCTACGGCCTGATCCAGCACTCTTCGCAGGGCACCCTCCAGGAAGAAAATAAATGGTATGATGTCGCTGATGGTGCCTTCGGTGCGACTGACTAGGTTTGTCACCTCCTCAAAAGGACGCATGAGCCTACAGGCATTGAGCATGAGCGTCCAGTAACGTGGCAAAAAAATCCCCAGCTCCCCAGAGGCTGTCCTAGCACCCTGGTCATACAAATACTTGTTAACAGTTTTTTCTTGTTGTAGCAGGCGGTCGAACATTAGGAGTGTTGAATTCCAATGTGTCGGGCTGTCGCAAATCATGCACCTCACTGGCAGGTTGTTTCGCCGCTGGATATCTGACAAGTGCGCCATGGCTGTGTAGGAACGCCTGAAATGGCCACACACCTTCCTGGCCTGCTTCAGGACATCCTGTAAGCCTGGGTACTTATGCACAAAGCGTTGTACAATCAGATTACACACATGTGCCATGCACGGCATATGTGTCAACTTGCCCAATTTCAATGCCGCCACCAAATTACTTCCATTGTCAGAAACCAATTTGCCGATCTCCAGTTGGTGTGGAGTCAGCCACTGATCCACCTGTGCGTTCAGGGTGGACAGGAGTGCTGCTGCGGTGTGACTCTCGGCTTTCAGGCAAGTTAAGGCGTGACACTGCCGTATCTGGGATGTGGAATAGTACCTGGGGAGCTGTGGGGGTGCCGTTGATGTGGAGCAAGATGCAGCAGCAGAAGAGTACTCAGCCGAGGAAGAGGTTATGGAAGAGGATGGAGTAGGAGGAGTAGGGGAGGTAGCAGCAGGCCTGCCTGCAAGTTGTGGCGGTGTCACCAACTCCTCTGCAGAGCCACGCATTCCATGCTTGACAGCCGTCAGCAGGTTTACCCAATGCGCAGTGTAGGTGATATACCTGCCCTGACCATGCTTTGCAGACCAGCTATCAGTGGTCAGATGGACACTTGCCCCAACACTGTGTGCCAGACGTGCCATTACTTCCTTTCACACAATTGAGTACAGGTTGGGGATTGCCTTTTGTGAAAAGAAATTTTGGCCGGGTACCTTCCACTGCGGTGTCCCAATAGATACAAATTTTTTGAATGCCTCAGACTCCACCAGCTTGTAAGGTAAAAGCTGGCGGGCTAAGAGTTCAGTCAAGCCAGCTGTCAGACGCCGGGCAAGGGGGTGACTTTGGGAAATTGGCTTCTTACACTCAAACATGTCCTTAACAGACACCTGACTGTGGGCAGATGAGCAGAAAGTGCTACGGAAGAGAGACTGAGTGGTGGATGGTTGAGAGGGAGCAAGGAGTACAGCAGTGTTTGACGTGGCTGAAGATGCTGGACCAGGAGGAGGATGGCGGCTTTGAGTTTGTGTTCTACTTCTACTCATGTGTTCATCCCATCGGCGTTTGTGATGTGAGATCATGTGCCTTCGCAAAGCAGTTGTACCTAGGTGGGTGTTGGACTTCCCACAACTCAGTTTCTTTTGGCACAGGTTGCAAATGGCATCGCTGCTGTCAGAGGCAGACACACAAAAAAAATGCCACACTGCTGAGCTCTTCGATGACGGCATTCTGGTGGTGGCAACAGCATGTGTTGATTGGCGTGCTGTCTGGCTGACCCCGGGTGCCGATGCATGCTGTCTGACTGTGCCACTATCTCCTTGCGACGACCTCCCCCTGCTTCCAACTCGTCTCCTCCTTCTCCTCTCTGTCTCCCCATCTGAACTTTCCCCCTCTTCTTCTTCTCTTCTAGCGGGCACCCACGTGACATCCACGGACTCATCATCATCAACCGCTTTACTTGTATCTGACAAATCAACAAAGGAAGCAGCAGTGGGTACAACATCATCATCATCATCACACCGTATGTCCATGTCTGTAATGCTGCCTGACTGAGACATATCACTGTTATCTACATCCTCTGTCAATGATGGTTGCGCATCACTCATTTCTTCCAATTGATGTGTCAATAACTCCTCTGACAGATTAAGTGAAGCGGCTGTGGTGCTAGTGTTGGTGGTGGCGGCAGGCGGGCAAGTGGCACTGGTCACTTGAGAGGTGCCCGAAGCTAAGCTGGAGGTGGATGGTGCGTCAAGGTTCCGAGCGGAAACTGTAGAAGATTGGGTGTCCTGTGTTAGCCAGTCAACTAGGTCCTCCTCAGAACTTTTCGCGTTCATGGTACGTGGCCTCTGAACACTGGTTATTATTGTAGGGTCAAAGGGAATCACAGCACCACGACCACGACGGCACCTGCGGGGTGGCCTGCCTCTGCCTGTCATTTTTTTTTTAAATGTAGACTTACACTACTATTAAACAAAATATGAGTGGTGCCACTGGGCAAGTGGGCACAGTATACGCTGTGAGCCTGACACAAAAAAAGCAGACTGATGTTTCACAGTACAAAAAGTTTTTTTTAAAATATTTACACTACTGTTACAACAAATATGAGTGGTGCCACTAACTTGGCAAGTGGGCCTGGCAGACACGCTGGCAGGCAGGCAACTTCAATTAGATTACACTAGCAGACTGATGTTTCACAGTCAAAAATTTTTTGTAAAAAATATTTACACTACTGTTATAACAAATATGATTGGTGGCACTAGTTGGCAAGTGGGCCTGGCATACACGCTGGCAGGCAGGCAACTGCAATTAGATTACATTAGCTGACTGATGTTTTACTGTCAAAAAAGTTTTTTTTTTTAAATATTTTCACTACTGTTACAACAAATATGAGTGGTGCCACTAACTTGGCAAGTCGGCCTGGCACACACGCTGGCAGGCAGGCAACTTCAATTAGATTACACTAGCAGACTGATGTTTCACAGTCAAAAAAAGTTTTTTTTAAATATTTACACTACTGTTATAACAAATATGATTGGTGGCACTTAGCAAGTGGGCCTGGCACACACTCTAGTAGGCAGGCAACTGCAATTAGATTACACTAGCAGACTGATGTTTCACAGTCAAAAAAGTTTTTTTTTTAAATATTTACACTACTGTTACAACAAATATGAGTGGTGGCACTAACTTGGCAAGTGGGCCTGGCACACACGCTGGCAGGCAGGCAACTTCAATTAGATTACACTAGCAGACTGATGTTTCACAGTCAAAAAATTTTTGTAAAAAATATTTACACTACTGTTATAACAAATATGATTGGTGGCACTAGTTGGCAAGTGGGCCTGGCATACACGCTGGCAGGCAGGCAACTGCAATTAGATTACATTAGCTGACTGATGTTTTACTGTCAAAAAAGTTTTTTTTAAAAATATTTTCACTACTGTTACAACAAATATGAGTGGTGCCACTAACTTGGCAAGTCGGCCTGGCACACACGCTGGCAGGCAGGCAACTTCAATTAGATTACACTAGCAGACTGATGTTTCACAGTCAAAAAAGTTTTTTTTTAAATATTTACACTACTGTTATAACAAATATGATTGGTGGCACTTAGCAAGTGGGCCTGGCACACACTCTAGTAGGCAGGCAACTGCAATTAGATTACACTAGCAGACTGATGTTTCACAGTCAAAAAAGTTTTTTTTTTTTTTTAAATTTACACTACTGTTACAACAAATATGAGTGGTGGCACTAACTTGGCAAGTGGGCCTGGCAGACACGCTGGCAGGCAGGCAACTTCAATTAGATTACACTAGCAGACTGATGTTTCACAGTCAAAAAAGTTTTTTTTTAAAATATTTACACTACTGTTATAACAAATATGATTGGTGGCACTTAGCAAGTGGGCCTGGCACACACGCTGGCAGGCAGGCAACTGCAATTAGATTACACTAGCAGACTGATGTTTCACAGTCAAAAAAGTTTTTTTTTAAATATTTACACTACTGTTACAACAAATATGAGTGGTGGCACTAACTTGGCAAGTGGGCCTGGCACACACGCTTGCAGGCAGGCAACTGCAATTAGATTACACTAGCAGACTGATGTTTCACAGTCAAAAAAGTTTTTTTTTTAAATATTTACACTACTGTTACAACAAATATGAGTGGTGGCACTTAGCAAGTGGGCCTGGCACACACGCTGGCAGGCAGGCAACTGCAATTAGATTACACTAGCAGACTGATGTTTCACAGTCAAAAAAGTTTTTTTTTTTTAAATATTTACACTACTGTTACAACAAATATGAGTGGTGCCACTAACTTGGCAAGTGGGCCTGGCACACACGCTGGCAGACAGGCAACTTCATTTAGATTACACTAGCAGACTGATGTTTCACAGTCAAAAAATTTTTTAAAAAAATATTTACACTACTGTTATAACAAATATGATTGGTGGCACTAGTTGGCAAGTGGGCCTGGCACACACGCTGGCAGGCAGGCAACTGCAATTAGATTACACTGGCTGACTGATGTTTTACAGTCAAAAAAGTTTTTTTTTAAAATATTTACACTACTGTTACAACAAATATGAGTGGTGCCACTAACTTGGCAAGTCGGCCTGGCACACACGCTGGCAGGCAGGCAACTTCAATTAGATTACACTAGCAGACTGATGTTTCACAGTCAAAAAAAGCTTTTTTTAAAAAATATTTACACTACTGTTATAACAAATATGATTGGTGGCACTAGTTGGCAAGTGCGCCTGGCACACACGCTGGCAGGCAGGCAACTGCATTTAAATAACACTAGCAGACTGATGTAAAAGTTTTTTTTTTTAATAATTTACACTAATGTTACAACAGATATGAGTGGTGGCACTGAGGAAGTAGGCACAGTATATGCTGTGAGCCTAACACACAGGCTGGCACTAGTGGCAGGCTGGCTTTGAAACTAAAATTAAATAACACTAGCAGACTGATGTAAAAGTTTTTTTTAAAAAAAAAATTACACTAATGTTACATCAGATATGAGTGGTGGCACTGAGGCTGGCAGTGGCAGGCTGGCCTGACAACTGAAATTAGATTACACTAGCAGACTGATGTAAAAGTTTTTTTTTTTTTAAATTTACACTAATATTACACCAGATATGAGTGGTGGCACTGAGCAATTAGGCACAGTATACGCTGTGAGCTGACAGGCAGGCAAATGCAATTAGATTACAAAAAAAAATGACTGAAGTTCTAGCCCTAAAAATGGCTTTTTGGGGTGCTGTCCTTACAGCAGAGATCAGATGAGTCCTTCAGGACTGTAGTGGACACTGAATACACTAGCCTAGCTATCAATTTCCCTATAAAATCATCATCAGCAGCAGCACTATCCCTCCTCTCACTAAGAATGCAGGATCAGAATGAATCTAAAATGGCTGCTGCCCAGGAGCTGGGAGGGTCTGGGAGGGAGTGTCTGCTGCTGATTGGCTGAAATGTGTCTGCAGACTGTGAGATACAGGGTCAAAGTTTACTCAATGATGACGAATAGGGGGCGAATCGAACATCGCATATGTTCGCCCACCGCGGCGAACGCGAACAAGCTAAGATCCCCGGGAACTGTTCTCCAGCGAACTGTTCACGACATCACTATCCATCCGGCCACTATCTTGAAACTGAACCCAGCTGAATACTGTGACCTGCAAGCCTTTAACTGCATTCTGTGCCCTGCTGACCAGTCTCATAAATCATATTGTGATCTGATGTGTATAGTGTATCCTGCTGAGTGTCCTGCATAGTTTCTACATAGCTGTTTTCTATATAGTAGATTCTGGGCTACATTAAAAGTTGCCAGCTAACGTTAGTGTGGGCAATATTAAAAAATATTACGCCTGCGCTAACTTGCGCTCATATTACAAGTTGAAAGTAAATGCGACCGCACAAGCGCAAACTAAATTTGTGCTTGTCAGGTTAGCACGACTGAAGACCTTTGCGTAAATGGTTAGGGCTAAATTAAAAGTTGCACCGCCTCAAACACAGCATAAATACATTAAAATAAAGTGTTACAATATCTAATAAAATATATTCATATAAATATTAAAAAAAAAATATATATATAAAGGTTAAAAGGTATATGGTATATGACAAGGTATTTGAATGGAAAAGGCTATAATGTATAAATACATACATATACATGTCTAAATATCTGTATGTATGTATATATATGTAAAGTCAAAAATTGGGTAATCCTAGGATTACCCAGGTAAAATGGACATTACCCAAATGGCTGTGGGTAAAGCCTGATGTAAGATCATAAATCCCCTCAGAGTACAGAGTCACTGCATCAAACATATATACGATGCACTATAATTCCCACATCTTCACTATCTTTTTGCCTTCACCTGGGTGGTTCAAGGGGGGCGAAGCCAGAGGATCAGCGTGGAGGCCCCTTTCAACCCCCAAGATGGATGCAAAAAAAATAGTGTAGATGGGGGATTTACAGTACATCAGGCTTTACCCACAGCCACTTGGGTAATGTCCATCTTACCTGTAAGATCATAAATCCCCTCAGAGTGCAGAGTCACTGCATCAAACATATATACAATGCACTGTAATTCCCCCATCTTCACTATCTTTTTGCCTCCACTTGGGTGGTTCAAGGGGGGCGAAGCCAGAGGATCAGCGTGGCGGCCCCCTTCAACCCCCAAGATGGAGGCAAAAAAATAGTGTAGATGGGGGATTTACAGTACATCAGGCTTTACCCACAGCCACTTGGGTAATGTCCGTTTTACCTGGGTAATCCTATCTGACTTTACCCATAACATATACATATGTATAAATGTGTAAACATGTGTATTTATATTTATTAGTGTATATATGTATATACATACAGTATATACACATATAAACACATATATGTACATGTATACACATATACAGTATACATGACAAACAAGAAAAATAATAAATTTGAATATTTAATATTGTGTTTTACTATTTATGTACTGTAAAAAATATTTTACATTCCAATGTTTCACAAAGGGGAAAATGTTCTATGTATTTTTAAATATATTTTCCTTTATATAGATCTGTATATACCTATAACTATATATATTCAAATATATATATATATATATATATATATATAGGTATAGATCAATAGTTTACAAAAAGTACATCAGATATATATAGAAAATTCTATTTAAAAAAATAAAAAGAACATCTTCATCTATGTGAAGAACATTGGAATGTAAAACATTTATAACATCCTTCGGGTTAGTGCTGTAGGTTTAACTACTGTTGGGTTAGTGTGCAGTTTGCACTCTCAATTTAATGGGACAGGAAACCCCAATTTTTTTTGTTCATGATTCATATAAAACATACAATTTTATACAACTTTCCAATTTACTTCAATTATTAAATTTGTTTCATTCTCTTGGTACCCTTTGCTGAAGGAGCAGCAATGCACTACTTGGAGCTAGTTGAATATTTCGAGTGAGCCAATCACAAAGGACAAATGTGAGCATTCACCAATCACCAGCTAGCTTCCAGTAGTGTAGGATATGTATATTATTATTTTTCAACAACAGATACCAAGAGAACAAAGTATAATTAAAAATAGAAGTGAATTTAAAAGTGACTTTAAATTCCATGCTTCTATCTGAATCCTGCAAGTTTAATTTTAACTTTCCTATCTCTTTAAGTCTATGTGGAGAAGAAGTTAGCGCGCTTGTGATATCCGAAGTCTTGAAGTTAGTAGGGGTTGGCTTCTTCTCGAGCGCAAAGATTTTACTTTCAACATTGTTATGAATATTATCCTTTCCTATTTCAGTGGTGTACCCGCAAAGTTTATTATGTTTTAAGACACAATAAATATTATAAAACCTTTATATGACTCTGTTATTGTAACTCAATATAAAATTGCAGTTATTAACTTTGCAAGAGCAATGTGTGCAGTTTAATGACACCCTGAGCTATTTCATTTGCAAAGAATAATATGGGCGCGATCCGATATAGATCGCAGTTTGCGGCGCAAGCGAGGGAACCGGCGTCGCCCGCAGTTTCAGCTCGCAACTCGAGCTATCCCATATAAGTCGCCGTCAGATGCTAACGTGCCGTAAGTCTGACAAACCAGCGATGTCCAGAAATCTGCGTAAGTACAAATTTCTGGCGTCGCCAGTGACTTGCGGCACGTTAGAAACTGCCGGCGCCTATAAAACCTGACTAAAGTCTAAAACACCCGCACTGTCTAACACGCCTCCCTAACATAGCCCGACAAGTCTAACACGCCTCCCTAACATAGCCCGCACTGTCTAACCCTCTATCCGCTATCCCCCCTCACTATCCTAACAATAAAAAAGCTATTAACCCCTAAACCGCCGCTCCCGTACCCCGCCGCAACCTAATAAAGTTATTAACCCCTAAACCACCGCTCCCGTACCCCGCCGCCAGCTATATTATATCTATAACCCCCTAAAGTGAGCCCCTAACACCGCCGCCATCTATATTAAAATTATTAACCCCCAATGTAAGCCCCTTACACCGCCGCCATCTCTATTAAAATGATTAACCCCTAATTTAATCTACCTACCCCGCCGCCAGCTATATTATCTATATTAACCCTAAGTATATTATAGTTAATATAGGTATTACATTATATATATTAACTATATTAACCCTAATTATATTAGGGTTAATATAGTTAATATAGTTACTATAGTATTTATATTAACTATATTAACTCTATCTAACCCTAACACCCCTAACTAAATTTATATTAAATTAATCTAATTCATTTATAAACTAAAATATTCCTATTTAAATCTAAATACTTACCTATAAAATAAACCCTAAGATAGCTACAATATAATTAATAATTACATTGTAGCTATGTTAGGGTTAATATTTATTTTACAGGTAAATTGTTAATTATTTTAAGTAGGTATAATAGCTATTAAATAGTTATTAACTATTTAATATCTACCTAGTTAAAATAATTACCCAATTACCTGTAAAATAAATCCTAACCTAAGTTACAAATACACCTACACTATCAATAAATTAAATCAACTACAAACATCTATCTAAAAATACAATTAAATTAACTAAACTAAATTACAAAAACAAACACTAAATTACAAAAAATAAAAAAAGATTACAAGATTTTTAAGCTAATTACACCTATTCTAAGCCCCCTAATAAAATAATAAACCCCCAAAATAAAAAAAATTCCCTGCCCTATTCTAAATTAAACAAATTTCAAAGCTCTTTACCTTACCAGCCCTTAAAAGGGCCTTTTGTGGGGCATGCCCCAAAGAATTCAGCTCTTTTGCATACAAATACAATACCCCCCCCCATTACAACCCACCACCCACATACCCTTATTCTAAAACCACCCAAACCCCCCTTAAAAAAGCCTAACACTACCCCCCTGAAGATCTCCCTACCTTGTCTTCACCACACCGGGCCGAACTCCTGATCCGATCCGGGCGATGTCTTCCTCCAAGCGGCAAAGAAGAATTCTTCCTCCGGCGATGTCTTCCTCCAAGCGGCAAAGAAGAATTCTTCCTCCGGCGACGTCTTCCTCCAAGCGGCAGCAAAGTCTTCATTTTTCCGGCGGCATCTTCAATCTTCTTTCTTCGCTCCGCCGCTGCGGAGCATCCATCCCGGCCGACTACTGAACTTGGAATGAGGTACCTTTAAATGACGTCATCCAAGATGGCGTCCGCAGAATTCCGATTGGCTGATAGGATTCTATCAGCCAATCGGAATTAAGTTAGAAAAATCTGATTGGCTGATTGAATCAGCCAATCAGATTCAAGTTCAATCCGATTGGCTGATCCAATCAGCCAATCAGATTGAGCTCGCATTCTATTGGCTGTTCCGATCAGAATCCTATCAGCCAATCGGAATTTGGCGGACGCCATCTTGGATGACGTAATTTAAAGGTACCTCATTCCAAGTTCAGTAGTCGGCCGGGATGGATGCTCCGCAGTGGCAGAGCGAAGAAAGAAGATTGAAGATGCCGCCGGAAGAATGAAGACTTTGCTGCCGCTTGGAGGAAGACGTCGCCGGAGGAAGAATTCTTCTTTGCCGCTTGGAGGAAGACATCGCCGGAGGAAGAATTCTTCTTTGCCGCTTGGAGGAAGACATCGCCCGGATCGGATCAGGAGTTCGGCCCGGTGTGGTGAAGACAAGGTAGGGAGATCTTCAGGGGGGTAGTGTTAGGCTTTTTTAAGGGGGTTTGGGTGGTTTTAGAATAGGGGTATGTGGGTGGTGGGTTGTAATGGGGGGGGGTATTGTATTTGTATGCAAAAGAGCTGAATTCTTTGGGGCATGCCCCACAAAAGGCCCTTTTAAGGGCTGGTAAGGTAAAGAGCTTTGAAATTTGTTTAATTTAGAATAGGGCAGGGAATTTTTTTTATTTTGGGGGTTTATTATTTTATTAGGGGGCTTAGAATAGGTGTAATTAGCTTAAAAATCTTGTAATCTTTTTTTATTTTTTGTAATTTAGTGTTTGTTTGTTTTTGTAATTTAGTTTAGTTAATTTAATTGTATTTTTAGATAGATGTTTGTAGTTGATTTAATTTATTGATAGTGTAGGTGTATTTGTAACTTAGGTTAGGATTTATTTTACAGGTAATTGGGTAATTATTTTAACTAGGTAGATATTAAATAGTTAATAACTATTTAATATCTATTATACCTACTTAAAATAATTAACAATTTACCTGTAAAATAAATATTAACCCTAACATAGCTACAATGTAATTATTAATTATATTGTAGCTATCTTAGGGTTTATTTTATAGGTACATATTTAGATTTAAATAGGAATATTTTAGTTTATAAATGAATTAGATTAATTTAATATAAATTTAGTTAGGGGTGTTAGGGTTAGATAGAGTTAATATAGTTAATATAAATACTAAAGTAACTATATTAACTATATTAACCCTAATATAATTAGGGTTAATATAGTTAATATATATAATGTAATACCTGTATTAACTATAATATACTTAGGGTTAATATAGATAATATAGCTGGCGGCGGGGTAGGTAGATTAAATAAGGGGTTAATCATTTTAATAGAGATGGCGGCGGTGTAAGGGGCTTACATTAGGGGTTAATAATATTAATATAGCTGGCGGCGGTATAGGGGGATTAGATTAGGGGTTAATAATTTTTATATAGGTGGCGGCGGTGTAAGGGGTCAGATTAGGGGATAGATAAGGTAGATGACAGCGGTGTAAGGGGTTCTAATTAGGGGATAGATAAGGTAGGGGGTTAGTTTATGTAGATGACGGTGGGGTCCGGGAGCGGCGGTTTAGGGGTTAATAACTTTATTAGGGATTTCGGGGGGGGGGGGGATCGCGGTTGACAGGTAGATAGACATTGCGCATGCGTTAGGTGTTAGGTTTATTTTAGCTGCCAGTTTAGGGAGTTACGGGGCTCCAATAGTCAGCGTAAGGCTTCTTACGGCTGCTTTTTGTGGCGAGGTGAAAATGGAGTAAGTTTTCTCCATTTTCACCACGTAAGTCCTTACGCTGCATATTGGATACCAAACTGCGCGGGTTTGGTATACCTGCCTATAGCCCAAAAAACTACGGGCGACGGCAGAAATATACACGCGTAACTTCTAGGTTACGCCGTATATAGGATACCAAACCCGCGCAAATATTGGCGTCGCCGGCTTTTGCGGGCGACGATTTTTATCGGATGGACCCCTATATATATAAAACCTGAATCCTTTTAGTTATGATCTGTCTATTAATTGAACTGTGACCAGATCAATAAACAAACATTCAGCTAGATTACAAGTTGACTTCTCGCTGTCTGGATGAGGACTTCGCCACCTGGATGAAGATCATTCAAGCGGGACTTGAAAAACTGTAAGTGGATTTTTGGGGGTTAGTGATAGGTTTTTGCAAGGGTTTTTTTGGGTGTTTTTTTTTGGGTGTTTTATTTTTTTAGTTTTGGGTTTGGGCTTTTCTTAAAAGAGCTGCATGCACTTTTCAGGGCAATGCAAACGAGCTAAATGGTAGTTTATTCTAGATTAGGTTTTTTATTTTGGGGTGTTTTTTTTTTTAAATGGGTATAAGAATAGGAATAATTTTTATTATTTTTGATAATTTGTTTGTTATTTTGTGTAATGTATTTTTGTTTTTGTTTTGGGGTGGGTTTTTATTTTTAGATTAGGGCTTGGGCATTTCATAAAAGAGCTGAATGCCCTTTTAAGGTCAGGGAAAAGAGCTAAATGCCATTTAAAGGGCAATGCCAATACAAATGCCCTTTTCAGGGCAATGGGTAGATAAGGTTTTACTTTATTTTTATTTTTGTGGGTGGTGAGGGGTTGTATACTGTTAGGGGGTGTTTCTTTTGTTTTGTAGCAAAAGAGCTGTTAACTTTAGGGCAATGTCCTACAAAAATGCATTTTAAGGGCCCACAAAAGGCCCTTTTAAGGGCCCTTGGTAGTTTATTCTAGATTAGGCTTTTTATTTTGGGTTGTTGTTTTTTTTAAAGGGTATTAGAATAGGAATAATTTGTATTGTTTTATATAATTGTGTTTGCTATTTTTTGTAATGGTAGGTTTTTTTTAAATTTAGTGTTTATTTGTTTTTTGTAATGTTAGGTTTTAGTGTAAGGTAGCTTAGGCTTTATTTCACAGGTAAGTTTGTATTTATTTTAACTAGGTAGTTAGTAAATAGTTAATAACTGTTTACTAACTAGTCTACCTAATACAAACGTATCTGTGAAATAAAAATAAAACATAAGATAGCTACAATATAATTATTAGTTATATTGTAGCTAGCTTAGGTTTTATTTCACAGGTAAGTATTTAGTTTTATAAAGGAATTATTTAGTTATTTAGTTAATAATTGTAAGTTTAGTATGTTGGGGTGCAGGGGAATAAGGGTTAATAACTTTAGTATAGTGGCAGCGATATTGGTAGCGGCAGATTACGGGTTAATAGCTTTATGTAGGTGCCGGCGATATTGGGAGCGGCAGTTTAAACTCAGGGTTTATTATTATTATTATTATTATCAGATATTTGTAGAGCGCCAACAGATTCTGCAGCGTTGTAAACATAGTCGGTGTACAGGATAGCTTTTGTAGATGTCAAGTGGGTAGAGGGCCCTGTCGAGAGTTTCACTGTTGTAGTTGGCTCGTATGAAGCGATCTGTAAACAGCTGGGCCCATAGGCTTACATTCTGAGGGGTTCAAAGGGAAAGCAATGGAGTTAGGAAAGGTTAGTGTTGGTTGTATGCATCCCTGAATAGTAGAGTTTTTAGAGAGTGTTTGAAGCTGTTAAAACTAGGGGATAGTCTTATGGAGTGAGGCAGGAAATTCCACAAGATGGGGGCCAGTCTGGAGAAGTCCTGTAAACGGGAATGTGAGGAAGTAACAAGAGAGGAGGAGAGGAGGAGATCCTGAGCTGATCGAAGGGGACGGTAGGGAGAGTATCTAGAGACAAGTTCTGAGATGTAGGGGGGAGCAGTGCAGTTGAGAGCTTTGTATGTCAGAGTGAGGATTTTATGTTTAATCCTAGAGGCAATAGGAAGCCAGTAAAGGTATTGGCAGAGAGGTGCAGCAGATAAAGAGCGACGAGTAAGGAAGATGAGTCTGGCAGAGGCATTCATAATGGATTGTAAAGGAGCTATGCGGCAGCTAGGTAGACCAGAAAGGACGGAGTTGCAGTAGTCAAGGCGGGAAAGGATGAGAGAGTGGATAAGAATCTTGGTTGTATCTTGTGTAAGGAAATGTCTAATTTTAGCAATGTTTTTAAGGTGGAAGCGGCAGGCTTTAGCCAAGGACTGAATGTGAGGAGTGGTTAATAAATATAATGTAGGTGGCGGCGGGGTCCAGGAGCGGCGGTTTAGGGGTTAATAAGTATAATGTAGGTGGCGGCGGTGTAGGGGGGGCAGATTAGGGGTTAATAAGTATAATGTAGGTGGCAGCAGTGTAGAGGGGCAGATTAGGGGTGTTTAGACTAGGGGTACATGTTAGGGTGTTAGGTGTAGACGTTCCTATAGGAATCAATGGGATATCGGGCAGCAGCAAACATAAGCTATCGCTGCTTTCTGACTCCCATTGATTCCTAAGGCATCCGCCGCCTCCAGGGCGGCGGATTGAAAACCAGGTACGCTGGGTCGGAATAGTGGCGAGCGTACCTGCTAGTTTTTTGATAACTTGCAAAAGTAGTCAGATTGTGCCGAACTTGCGTTCGGAACATCTGTAGTGACGTAAGCATCAATCTGTGTCGGACTGAGTCCAACGGAACGTATGTTACGTCACTATATTCTACTTTTGCCAGTCTGTAGTGTTTGATAACTACGGTGAATCAGGCTCACCACAAATACGCTGTGGAATTCCAGCGTATTTGCGGTTGACAGCTTGATAAATAGAGGCCAATATCAGGATCTATTAAGCATCTGTATGACACTGAAAGGACTAATTTGTCAAATGCAGCTTCAGTCACATGAATGCGTAAAGCACATTTATAATTGCAATGTCTACAGGTAATACATTGTATTTCTTTATATAAAAGTAAACTGTACATACACAGCCACATTGATGCAAATACAGTCACAAATGCTCTCACAAGTATGCACACAAAAATCACACAAGAATACACAAATACACATAGATATGCATACATACACATACTGTACATACAGATCAGCAACGAATCAACAGTCAACCACATAATATTTATTAAATATAAAAGCATAGGTCACATTTGCAAACAATTTTTGTAGAATTAGAAATGTTTTTGTTTATTTGCAACTCGATGTGTACCAATATATCTTGTTTTGTGTAATGTTTGGTCTTATCGGCAGCACTCCCAAAAATATGTATCTATACTCTATTTTTGCAAAGTGTGCTAAACCAAACTGCGGATTTCTATTTAAAAAAAATGGAAGACTGACCATCTTTTATAGGTAAAGCACCCCACCCAAGCTCAGGTGTGATCATGACATGATATTTATGGCATTACATTTGTTTACTGTATTGAAGCATCAGTAATAAGCATCAGTGATAACTAGCCAAAAAACTGATAGGACTCAATTTTAACACTGATCTCTCTCATTGGTTGTTCTGTTAATCAATGACTATTGATTCACAAGTCCTATAGATAGGAGGAAGAACCACAAAAGCTTCAGACTGACATGAAGAGAAATACAATAGACCTTCTTGTTGCTGCTGGAAGAGTTTGGTGTTTGACCATGGAAGAGACTGAAAGAAATAACTTTAAAGGGGCATAAAGGAAACCTCTCTTATGAAAATGTTCTTTAAAGAACTCTGACTGTCTATGATATTCTTCCTCTGTAGAGCAATTCCTTTTAGCCTCATCTGTTCACCCTTCAGCATCCCAAAATGTGTGTGCTTAGGGTGCATGCTCTTAGAGTGTAATATACTATTTCCTGCTATAGGCTTCCTATTTAGTTTGGTCACTGTTTTATTGCCCTCACCAAAGAGTACCAGATCCAAAAATTCTATCTGGTTTTTGCTTGTGATACCCATAAATTTTAAACCCACCATATTAATGCTTATATCTTGGATACCTTCTTTTTCTGACCCCCTCCAAATGAAGAGGAGGTCATCAATGTACGTTTTATACACTACAAAAAGGAATTGCTCTACGGAGGAAGAATATCATAGACAGTCAGTGTTCTTCAAAGAACATTTTTGTAACAGAGGTTTTCCCTGAACATCTTATAGATAGAGCTTCCAAGACAGTAGATAAGATTGACAGACGTGAGATGCTGTATAGAAGTAAAAGACACAATAAAGTTTAAGCAAGAGATATGCCAGTATTTGTTACTGACTACAGTTATTAATTTGATTATATTTCACAGATCATAAAAAAAGTGTTTTCCAATTTTACAGGGGGACCAGAATCTTTAGCCATGGGTACAGAAAGGTTGTAAATGTGTTTTGAGAAGAAACAAGACCGTGGGTAATATCCTGGCCCCCACTGAGATTAAATTAAGAAAACAACAGGGCAGCAGTTGGCTGCAATGTAAGGGATACTACAGGTGTGGAACTGGTAATTGTAAAGCTTGTACATACACACAGATGGTAAAACATTTTCAGTCTGCAGTGACACAGAGGGTTTTTTCCCTTGATGTATGTACCAATTGCCTCTCTACATACAAGGTTTACCTGGTCACTTGTACCCTATGTAATAAACAGTACGAGGGGCTTTCTACCAAGGAGGCCAAAGAGCGAATAAAGGAACATCTTAGGGATGTAAAATCTAATTCCCCTGATTCTCAGGTAGCATTACACTTTAAATTGCAACATGATGGAAGAGTGGAACATCTAAAATGGCAAGTGATTGAACAGGTTAAAACTCCATGGAGAGGGGGAGATAGAGATAAGTTACTTCACACACTAGAGGCCTTCGGGGTCTAAGTTAAAAACTAGGATACCAGATGGTCTTAACATCCAGACAGATCGTATAAACTGCTGGAAATGATGTTTCTTGAATGTCTCAACTACCTTTGACCTGTAAAGTGTCTCTTTTGTAGTCCCTGCATTTTATGTACTAATGGTTCTAACTGGGACAAAGTTTTCACATGGGAAAATACCCTCATATAGCTACATCTAACTAATAAGATTATCACAAATATACACTCATCGATGCATACAAAAAATATACACCACATTACATACACAAACAAGTTATTTATTACAAAATTAACACTATTTAGCTACTTTTTCACACAAGCTCATGACGTCACTCACTTTACGAGGAAAACCAGTCTTAGAAAAAAAAAATGACCAAAATTTGGAGCCTCCATTGACTTCTATGGGGAAGACGTGCTCGTGCACGCGAAAGACAGATTTCCCTAACGCACGCAAATAGCGTAGACCTTAAAAACTCCAAATACCAGCGCTAGAAAATACATGCTTTTCTGCGTTAGACCCAGCTATGATAACTAGATCAAGAAATGACTATTTCCCTATGGTGGACTTAGGGATTTTACTTATTGAATATTCACAACACCATTAAATTGTTTCAGACTTTTATATTATATCAACTACAAATCAACATCACTAGTAACAAACTTTTTTTAAAAAAATATTACATTTAAACGGACACAAAAATAATTTAAACTTTTCAGGATTCACAAACAGTACACAATGGGAAACACCTCTCATTTACCTTTATTATTGCATTTCATTTATTCAACTCATATGCTTGCAGCAACTGCATATCTACATAGGCTTAACACATGATCAGTCATGGATGCACATACATTACTTTTACCATTCACTCATACATGTGCATTCAAATGATGGGGGAAAAACACATTACATTCTCTATAGGAATCACAAAACAGAACATATGGATTTTAATGTACTTTTAACATCATGATTCCATCACAATATACCATTAGGAATTACGTACAAGAAGAACATCATTACACAAGATTACAGATGTCACTTTATGGGAAGGAACAACAATGCCAGACCGCTATATAGAAGTCAGCATATGTGGGACACAATCACAATATATACGTAGATGTACATAACACGCATCACCCATCACGCAACCACAAAGCACACATTTAGATTTTATTCAGCACACAATAACAATGTAGCACAATACAACAACACAATGAGGATTTCAGAACTACATAGGCAGGTTAATAATATGATGACGTCATTAGAAGATTCAACCATACACATTTCAGATTCACCACTGTACCGCCCCTTTCTGAACTTTAACACTCAATACTACAATACAACATATACGTAAATAACAGTTTTGAACAGCATTATTAGGGAGATTTGAATGGGACAATTAATAAATATTGTCAGATCGCAAATCACTTATATATATAATACTACAGATGACAGCCGGAAGTTATTCAGTATTAGTGCCATTTGAAAGGGACGCATACAATATTGACAGTTCGGCAATCACTTATATATACAATACTACAGATGGCAGACGGGAAGTTCGGAATTATTATTGCGATTTTAAAGGGACGCATACAATATTGACAGCTCGGCAATCACTTATATATACAATACTACAGATGACAGCCGGAAGTTATTCAGTATTAGTGCCATTTGAAAGGGACGCATACAATATTGACATCTCGGCAATCACTTATATATACAATACTACAGATGACAGCCGGAAGTTATTCAGTATTAGTGCCATTTGAATGGGACGCATACAATATTGACAGCTCGGCAATCACTTATATATACAATACTACAGATGGCAGACGGGAAGTCAGCATATGTGGGACACAATCACAATATATACGTAGATGTACATAACACGCATCACCCATCACGCAACCACAAAGCACACATTTAGATTTTATTCAGCACACAATAACAATGTAGCACAATACAACAACACAATGAGGATTTCAGAACTACATAGGCAGGTTAATAATATGATGACGTCATTAGAAGATTCAACCATACACATTTCAGATTCACCACTGTACCGCCCCTTTCTGAACTTTAACACTCAATACTACAATACAACATATACGTAAATAACAGTTTTGAACAGCATTATTAGGGAGATTTGAATGGGACAATTAATAAATATTGTCAGATCGCAAATCACTTATATATATAATACTACAGATGACAGCCGGAAGTTATTCAGTATTAGTGCCATTTGAAAGGGACGCATACAATATTGACAGTTCGGCAATCACTTATATATACAATACTACAGATGGCAGACGGGAAGTTCGGAATTATTATTGCGATTTTAAAGGGACGCATACAATATTGACAGCTCGGCAATCACTTATATATACAATACTACAGATGACAGCCGGAAGTTATTCAGTATTAGTGCCATTTGAAAGGGACGCATACAATATTGACATCTCGGCAATCACTTATATATACAATACTACAGATGACAGCCGGAAGTTATTCAGTATTAGTGCCATTTGAATGGGACGCATACAATATTGACAGCTCGGCAATCACTTATATATACAATACTACAGATGGCAGACGGGAAGTTCGGAATTATTATTGCGATTTTAAAGGGACGCATACAATATTGACAGCTCGGCAATCACTTATATATACAATACTACAGATGGCAGACGGGAAGTTCGGAATTATTATTGCGATTTTAAAGGGACGCATACAATATTGACAGCTCGGCAATCACTTATATATACACAATACTACAGATGGCAGACGGAAAGTTCGGAATTATTATTGCGATTTTAAAGGGACGCATACAATATTGACAGCTCGGCAATCACTTATATATACAATACTACAGATGGCAGATGTTACTTTATCGTTTTCAAACAATGTTGCAGCAACATTGATCGATCACATTCGATGCACATTATACACAACTATGCACTTTCATTCATGTTAGCCTGGACGTGTGCTTGTTACTATAAGATCGCGTTTAAGAAATATTGATTACGCATATGATCAAACATTACAAACATGCACTGTATGTGTGATATTTGACACTTTCACATTGAGATTCATTGGGGGAAAACAACATTTCAGCCCAAAAAAAAAAAACGCCCACTTTGAAAGCATTCGCGCCGCTCACATACAAACAAGTGAATACAATCAGCAATCATTACAAACTCACTACCATTGGACTAATTGTACTATAAATCCCCCAAACAACATGGCCAAAGAATCACTTGTGATCCACATCAGATCAAGTGCATACCTTGTTACGCTGTTTTGAAAGATGGATGACGATGACATGGTAGACGCTGCTGGTGCTGCTATTGGCGAACTAGCTGTTGATCGAATCAGGCAGCCTCGGCGGCTCAGACTGAGACGAAGGGGTCGTCTGGTTCGAGGTCCTCGTGTCTACAGGGTGAGACCCACCTTGGAAAACATGAGCGACTTTGAGGTTTATGATAAGTATCGGCTCAATCGCGAACAGCTCATTGGCCTTTACGATCTTCTTAAACCTCATTTGGAGCCACGTATAAGAATAAGGACTGCTGTTCCCGCCATGAGTAAGATGCTAAGTTGTCTATACGTCCTGGCCTCCGGGAGTTTTCAATCCGGAGAAATGTAAATGCATGGCCTGTCTCAAGGTACATTCTCTGTGGTGTTTGATAACTTTCTGGACGCCATGGTACGTATCAGTAAGCATTACATAGGATTCCCACAAAATGATGGTGATTGGAGGCGCCTGAAGTGGGAATTCTTTGATATTGCTCAATTGCCCAATGTCTTGGGAGCCATAGATTGTACCCACATTGCGCTGCGTGCTCCAATTGATGACTTGCCCTTCAGAAATCGCAAACATTTTCATAGCCTCAACGTGCAGTATGTTTGTGACGCACAGATGAGGATTATGCATGTGTGTGCGAATTTTGGAGGGGCTTGTCATGATGCCCGCATCCTCGCTCAGTCGTCCCTGTGGAGACCGTTTGAGGAAAGACAAATGCCCCCTGGTTATCTCGTTGGTGAGTATTTGTGCACAACATGGTTAATTAGTTTGACAATTGCCACTGTAGTTTTAAAATGTTAGCGTAATGTTCAGCTATAGGATGCAATTTAACCATTTATTTCTTTTTCCGCAAATGTCTAGTTTTAGTTCAATGCAGATATGTAGCATGTCTTACCTTAAATGCTCAAATAGAGAATGCAATGTAACCATTTAGTTTGCATTTTACACAAGGTTTGGTTTAGGAGAAATATGCATATGTAGCATGTCTTAGCTGAAATGGGAAGATATTAGCTAATGCAATTTAACCATGTCATTGTCTCTTTCCGCAAATGTCTAGTTTTAGTTCAATGCAGATATGTAGCATGTCTTACCTTAAATGCTCAGATAGAGAATGCAATGTAACCATTTAGTTTGCATTTTACACAAGGTTTGGTTTAGGAGAAATACGCATATGTAGCATGTCTTAGCTGAAATGGGAAGATATTAGCTCATGCAATTTAACCATGTCATTGTCTCTTTCCGCAAATGTTTAGTTTTAGTTCAATGCAGATATGTAGCATGTCTTACCTTAAATGCTCAGATAGAGAATGCAATGTAACCATTTAGTTTGCATTTTACACAAGGTTTGGTTTAGGAGAAATACGCATATGTAGCATGTCTTAGCTGAAATGGGAAGATAGAGAATAAGATTGAACTAGATTATTCTTTTAAAATACAAAAATTTGATAGTGGATTATCGTGTACAAAAACTTTTATTGGAATCAAAATACTATTTTGAGGATTCAGTTTGAATTATGTTCTGCTCATAATTTATAGCTGATTCTGGGTACATGAGCCGGCCTTGGCTTATTACCCCCTTGCGTAGCCCGACTGATGTGTCTGAGGAGCGCTACAATAGGGCTCATAAGAGAACCAGGGCGGTGGTTGAACGGATGTTCGGGCTCCTGAAGATGAGGTTCAGGTGCCTGGACCGGTCGGGAGGAGCCCTCCAGTACAACCCAAAGAAGGTGGCTAAGATCGTTGTAGCCTGTAGTGTCCTGCATAATATTGCACAGCGGGCTGGGATGCTGCAGGGCGTCCAGGCACACCGAAACCTCCTCAGAGATGAGGAGGATAATCCTGTTCTAGAGGGGCCTTTCCGGGACGAGGGGCTCAATGTCAGAGCAGACATCATCAACCGCCACTTTAGACGGTAAATAATAGAAGTTAGACTGGAGTATTGTCAATAGATGTGAACTATAGGGAAATGACAAGTAGAGAATTGTGCAAACATGTTAGGATTGTTCATCAAATGCTAAAAATGTGTTTGATTTCTTAATATAGGTGATGCTCTGGTCATTGGGTCCTGTAGCGAGTCTTTGCCACCTGGTTTTTAAAGAGGACATCAGCTGGTAAGTATAAATGTATGGACTGTTGCTGGCATGAATTGTACACAAATACATCATATGGCATACATTTTCAAAACTAGTATTTAGTTTACACATTACTTAAAATGTACATACTCAGAAAGGGATCCTCTAGCATAACTATCCTCTAGCATGACTATGGTTCAATGTCACACATTAGAGGTTCGTTCTGCTCAATATGACTCATCTTCACACTTGAAAGAACATAACACAAGATGCTACACACGCTTAGTAAGCAAGTGACAGAAATTTGGAAAAAGCCAAGATTGAAATTGAAGTATACCAATGGGATCATGTCTGGCATTATCTTTCCAATCTGCTGACCTTGAAAAACATACAAAGACATGTTCACATGGTAAGTGCCAACTATTTGATAGAATAAGGCTGTGGGGGCATCCTATTGGAGACACTTAGATTATTTTCTAATTTTTAGATGGTATTTCACAGTCCTCTATTTTTGAAATGATGAATAAGGCACCTATTGAAGATCAACTGTTTACCCCTGAATTGACTTTCAAAGACCATGCATTATCCAGGTTGGTGTACCAATGCATGCTAGTGAAGAATGTTGAATATTAGTAGCTTACATACATTAGTCATATTTAGTTCATAATTAGATATTTAGGGATCACAATCAGACACTTAGCTGATTTTACTTTTTTAGATGGCATTTCAGTCCTCTATTTTATGAACTGATGAATAAGACACCTATTGAAGATCAACTGTTTACCCCTGAATTGACTTTCAAACACCATGCATTATCCAGGTTGGTGTACCAATGCATGCTAGTGAAGAATGTTGAATATTAGTAGCTTACATACATTAGTCATATTTAGTTCATAATTAGATATTTAGGGATCACAATCAGACACTTAGCTGATTTTACTTTTTTAGATGGTATTTCAGTCCTCTATTTTATGAACTGATGAATAAGACACCTATTGAAGATCAACTGTTTACCCCTGAATTGACTTTCAAACACCATGCATTATCCAGGTTGGTGTACCAATGCATGCTAGTGAAGAATGTTGAATATTAGTAGCTTACATCCATTAGTCATATTTAGTTCATAATTAGATATTTAGGGATCACAATCAGACACTTAGCTGATTTTACTTTTTTAGATGGTATTTCAGTCCTCTATTTTATGAACTGATGAATAAGACACCTATTGAAGATCAACTGTTTACCCCTGAATTGACTTTCAAAGACCATGCATTATCCAGGTTGGTGTACCAATGCATGCTAGTGAAGAATGTTGAATATTAGTAGCTTACATACATTAGTCATATTTAGTTCATAATTAGATATTTAGGGATCACAATCTGAAAAAGGAATACATGTTATAGTTGATATAGAGGTATTTGAATGAACATGAAATATTACATTTATGTTCAGCATACATATATATTTATTATTGGAATGTGATATACATTATTATGTATAATTCGAAATTCTGATATTTAAATTTAATTTTTATTACACAATATAATGGTGTATGTTTATTTTATTTATTTTTAAATTTAAATCATAAATATCTTGATAAAATGTTGAACAAAGTTAGAGCATAGACACAAGATGATTGTAAATGTATTTTATGAATATTTGACAACGTGTGTATTAACTTTGTAAAATGTTTTTTTTTTAATTTCAGATTGTCATCTGATGACTTCCAGGAATATTTTTTTGTTTTTGTTTCAAAAACTTTTTTTATTTAAAATGGTAATAATCAACATTTTATTATTAAATACACTCTTTTGAACAGATTATAATAAATATCCATATAATCTGTCAATAAAAAACAATTTGACTCCCGTGACTGGTAGTTGTCTATTTGACAAGCACATGCATAAGATCAAATAATGCATTAATTTTAGAAAATCCACTGATTCAGAGAATATTAAATTAAACTATCTTTTTTAAATTAATTGGGGAGTGAGATCCATTGATGCTTTTCTTTTGAAATTCTTAGATGTTAAAATAAATTCGGATATGTAGTCAAAACTTTACATAAATTATTTCGTTTCACTTTTAAGAAGGGGAAGTGGTTCACTTACATTAAAGTGACAGTGTTGCTGAATGTAAAATTAATTTTATAAGATCTTGTATCTTCCTTAGGTATCTCAAAACATTAGTTTATTAAATTTATAAATGTTTACTTTTATAAATGGTAGGTCATTTAACTTCATATTTTTCACAAGCTAGTTATTGGATGCCATGTTAATAGATTTTATTTTCTAGTGGAGTCATTTAAAGGGACATTTAACTATAGTTATTAATATTATGTATTTTTTAAAATCTTACCTCTTGGGTTAGACATCACATGTCTATATATAATTTTCATTCCCCTTTAGTTTCTTTTGACAATGTTAAATCAACATTCAAAATGTTTTGGTCCTTAAAGGGACATTCACAAAGTATATTGTGTCTTGATTTTTAAAAAATCATAAAAGAATTTAAACATATTTAGAAAGTACTATAGAATTACATTCAGTCTTTAAATATATTTCAAAAAATATACATCAATGCACATATCTTAGTCAATTACATAAGGCATCTATGTGCAACCAACAATCAGCATCAAAATAGCCTATCTAGATATGTATTTAATCCAATAATATATATAATTACAATCTAATGATTGAATACCAAAACATATTAAGTTGTTCAAATATTATAATCTTATCCAAAATGCATACATAACATATAGCTTAATGTCCCTCTAAGCTGAAGACTGTGAAATACATCCATTACAATATATATTTCAGTCAGTGTGTAAAACAATCCAGAAGTTAATCTAAATATGCTTTACTCATATGTTATACTAATTTAGCAAAAGGAAGGTGGCTAGGTTTATGATTTTTCAAGCATTATTGTGAAATGTCTCTTTAAAGGGACATGAACTCAAAATATACTTAAAGGGAGACAGTTAAAAAATTAATGATTTATACATTATGAATGAGTATTCTATTTTAAGCAACTTTAAAAATTGTCTCATATTATCAATGTTCCTCGTGATGTTGCTATCATTACTTTAAAAATAAGGCATTAAATAGATAATTTATTTGCTTCAGTACTCTGGACAGAACTTTTTATTTTTTGGTTGGATTAATTGATCCAACAATCATCAAGGACAACCCAGGTTTTTTTGCAAAAATTGTCCGTAATCTAAAATATCATTATTGATTTGCAAAGAAAGATAACAAGATAATTCTTAACATTTGAGAATCGGATTAAATTATAAAGTTGCTTAACATTTCATGCTCAATCTGAATCACGAACGCTAAATTTGTTTGGACAGTGTCCCTTTAAGAGATTTAAAGAGTGTATTTACTTCTCTTCTTATCTTGACATACTTTGCTTGAAAAGCATATTGAGATAGGCTCAGTAGATGAAGATTGGTGGATGCACAGAGATGCCTTATTTGATTGGCTCAACCATGTGCATTTAAATTTCTTCTGTTGAGGATATCTAAATACTAAGATAAATTGAGTTACATTTTAAAGTCTAAACAATTTTCTATCTCTACAGATCTTTTGATACAATTGTTTGTTTGTAATGTCTATTTAAAAATAAAGACGCCATTGCACAATAACATATATGAGCACTTCAGACAAATACAAGCTCAAGGTTTATTTACTAATAACAAACAAACCTGTAGTTTAACATTTATAAACAGATTATACAAGTTACGGACATTATAACCTGAATTTGAACATTCAGAAAGATTGCGTGAGAAACGGATCTTGAAACACCAGATTTGCATCTTTAAACATTAGAGTCTAATGTCACGCAATAGCACACAATCAATGTGCATTATGAAATACATTTAATAGAGCAATGTCAATACTTCACAATAAGTCAACAAATTGATTTAATGAACAATAAAGACATACAATATTAAATGTGTATATGTATTAAAGAAACAGACCGTTATTAAACCGAAAAATGTATACAACATTTAATAATGTGATAGTATTAAATTTTAAAGAGAATTTAAACATTAATATTTAACGGATCACGGATATTAAATCTGCGTCACACATATCCGCATGACAGGCCCATTAGTTACAAATAAGTCTACATGAAAAATGAAGTAACAGCACCACCAGGAGGTATGTGTAAGGAAGTTACTAAGATATGAAACATTAAGGAACGGCCAATCAGAGTTCATCACACAAACACAACTTGAGTCAGGATGGTCTCACAGACATTCTAACAATATTTCAAACTTTTATCCAATCAGATGTACAGATAACTTGTCCCATGGTGCATCTCATGTTTACTTCACCATATAAAAGTCCATTACATGTTGCCATCTTTGTCAGTTCTCTAATGCCTGCAGGCAGTTATATATTTATAATATAATATAAATATTTATATTAGACAACCTAGCAGGCATGATGTCTCCCAGGTTTACCAAGCCAGAGAGTGCTGTACTGGTCCACGCCATCAAGGACTTTTATCCCCAGCTGTTTGGGAACAAGAGGAGGTCGACAGATGCGCCTGTTAAGAAGGCCCTCTGGGAGTCTATCACCAATGCGGTTCAATTGGTGTGTGACGTCCAGAGGAGCCAGGATCAAATTATGAGGAGATTCGGAGATATGAGGTTGCGCTTGCCAAAAAAAGTCAACCTCATAAGGCACTGGGTACAAGCCCGTAAAAGAGGGGGCCAAAGAAAGGCCCCGCGGAAACTATACCTACTCCCTTATGAGGTGACTTTATGCAAGCTCCTCAATCTCCGGGTCCCCAAAAGATTTAGATCCTCGCCATCCTCGGCCTCCTCTTCTTCCCTCCCAGCTGTGGGATCTGAAAGTCCTGACGCGGGGACCAGGGCAGCTGCTTCTCCGTCCAGTGGCCTGGGAGGAGCTGATAGAGAATCTGAACCAGGTAACTATCCAACTTCATATAATATCTTAATATTTGATTATTTTTTTAAAAATGTGTATATAGTCAGATACTAAACCTATACAGATCTCACAACATACACTACATATGATGTTTAGATATCTGATTTTAGATTAGTGACACATGAAATAGGAATGATGTTTCTTGCGCTCTACAGAATATGCGTCACAGAGCGAAAATTGAATTGCGCATACACGTTAACATGGGTTTGCTGTAAGTGGCATTGCTTTATACATGTTGGTCAAATGACGGATGCGTAATTCAGCTTGGAATCATTGCGCAATGATCGCGAAAATTAGAATTGCGCATACACGTTAACATGGGTTTGCTGTAAGTGGCATTGCTTTATACATGTTGGTCAAATGACGGATGCGTAATTCAGCTTGGAATCATTGCGTAATGATCTCGAAAATTAGAATTGCACATACACGTTAACATGGGTTTGCTGTAAGTGGCATTGCTTTATACATGTTGGTCAAATGACGGATGCGTAATTCAGCTTTGAATCATTGCACAATGATCGCGAAAATTAGAATTGCGCAAACACGTTAACATGGGTTTGCTGTAAGTGGCATTGCTTTATACATGTTGGTCAAATGACGGATGCGTAATTCAGCTTGGAATCATTGCGCAATGATCGCGAAAATTAGAATTCCGCATACACGTTAACATGGGTTTGCTGTAAGTGGCATTGCTTTATACATGTTGGTCAAATGACGGATGCGTAATTCAGCTTGGAATCATTGCGCAATGATCGCGAAAATTAGAATTGCGCATACACGTTAACATGGGTTTGCTGTAAGTGGCATTGCTTTATACATGTTGGTCAAATGACGGATGCGTAATTCAGCTTGGAATCATTGCGCAATGATCGCGAAAATTAGAATTGCGCATACACGTTAACATGGGTTTGCTGTAAGTGGCATTGCTTTATAAAATGAAATGTGAATTATTATATATGTGAAGAATACAGTATTCTTATTTTCAATATTATACATAATAAAAAAAAAGCAGAATCAAAAACAAAAATAACATATGCCCATTAATTGATGAGCATGAAATAACACCAAAAATAATTAAAGCTACAGTAAACAAAACAACTGATTGAAAATAAGAGTACAGGATATATTTATCATGAATTTAATTGAGGAAACAATTAACTCACGGGACTACCAAAAGATTAATAGTTTTTAATTGATTTGCTAATAATGTAAAGATTTTAAACATGGCATGATTTGTATTAATGATATCCAATCCTCATTTAATATATTACATATCTGGATGTTGGTGCTGGATCCTCAAGCCAGGGCTTGTCACAGTATGGTATGTCTCATTTTAATTGACATTTGTCTTAGAAACATGGACAGAACATTACATACTAAATCCACATTGTTCAATATTTATATGTATCTGCAAAATGGATTAGTAAAATATTTACAAATAAGAATTAAAAAAAAATAAACAGAGGATTACATTGTAAGACTATTCTGAATTTTTATCAAATTTAAAATATCCCATCTATTCTGGATATCTTAATTTTAATGTAAGATTCTTTGAATGTCCAATTTATATTCTTCCCTTGTGTATTGCTTAATCTTATTTGTATAAATTTTTAAAAAACTCACACACTTTTGCATATGATTTGTTTTTAAAAATATAGATTTCATTTTTGAAATTGATCACGTCATTTAAGGGACATGCCAACGAAATTTTACATTGAATGATTTGTAAACGTGATTTTATTGCTAAATGTATTTTAAAATCAAGAATGTACGTTTATCTGCAGTTCAATTTTGGTTGACCAACCTGGGTTTTTATTGATGATTGGTGGATATCTTCAACAAACAATATTTATTGAATCCAATATTGCTTATCTGCCTTTAAGATTAAAATGTAGCAACATTAAAATTATAATAGGAGTCAATGTTAAATCATTTGGAACAGTTTGAACAGTGAAATCAATGATTGAAATAAATCATGTCAGTGTCCCTTTAATGAACAATTGATTCATTAATCCTTACATTCTTTGGATTAGACAATATTGATATATAATTCACATATTCACTGTTGGAGTTACTTTCTAGATATAAGCATACTCTAACAGCACCATGATTACATATTTGTACTAATCAATTTGGTTTGGTATTGTGATCAATATGTGTTGTGTCCTAAACAAGATTACTGTACATTGCACAAATGGATCGATGTGCCACATGTCTTTGTTTATATTTGTCAACAGCTGTTATTCAAAATGATGTTTCTTGCGTAATTCAGCTTGGAATCATTGCGTAATGATCGCGAAAATTAGAATTGCACATACACGTTAACATGGGTTTGCTGTAAGGGGCATTGTTTTATAAAATGAAATGTGAATTATTATATATGTGAAGAATACAGTATTCTTATTTTCAATATTATACATGGTCAAATGACGGATGCGTAATTCAGCTTTGAATCATTGCGCAATGATCGCGAAAATTAGAATTGCGCATGCACGTTAACATGGGTTTGCTGTAAATGGCATTGCTTTATACATGTTGGTCAAATGACGGATGTGTAACTCAGCTTGGAATCATTGCGCAATGATCGCGAAAATTAGAATTCCGCATACACGTTAACATGGGTTTGCTGTAAGTGGCATTGCTTTATACATGTTGGTCAAATGACGGATGCGTAATTCAGCTTGGAATCATTGCGCAATGATCGCGGAAAATTAGAATTGCGCATACACGTTAACATGGGTTTGCTGTAAGTGGCATTGCTTTATACATGTTGGTCAAATGACGGATGCGTAATTCAGCTTGGAATCATTGCGCAATGATCGCGAAAATTAGAATTGCGCATACACGTTAACATGGGTTTGCTGTAAGTGGCATTGCTTTATACATGTTGGTCAAAATGAAATGTGAATTATTATATATGTGAAGAATACAGTATTCTTATTTTCAATATTATACATAATAAAAAAAAAGCAGAATCAAAAACAAAAATAACATATGCCCATTAATTGATGAGCATGAAATAACACCAAAAAATAATTAAAGCTACAGTAAACAACACAACTGATTGAAAATAAGAGTACAGGATATATTTATCATGAATTTAATTAAGGAAACAATTAACTCATGGGACTACCAAAAGATTAATAGTTTTTAATTGATTTGCTAATAATGTAAAGTTTTTAAACATGGCATGATTTGTATTAATGATATCCAATCCTCATTTAATATATTACAGATCTGGATGTTGGTGCTGGATCCTCAAGCCAGGGCTTGTCACAGTATGGTATGTCTCATTTTAATTGACATTTGTCTTAGAAACATGGACAGAACATTACATACTAAATCCACATTGTTCAATATTTATATGTATCTGCAAAATGGATTAGTAAAATATTTACAAATAAGAATTAAAAAATAAATAAACAGAGGATTACATTGTAAGACTACTCTGAATTTTTATCAAATTTAAAATATCCCATCTATTCTGGATATCTTAATTTTAATGTAAGATTCTTTGAATGTCCAATTTATATTCTTCCCTTGTGTATTGCTTAATCTTATTTGTTTAAATTTTTAAAAAACTCACACACTTTTGCATATGATTTGTTTTTAAAAATATAGATTTCATTTTTGAAATTGATCACGTCATTTAAGGGACATGCCAACGAAATTTTACATTGAATGATTTGTAAACGTGATTTTATTGTTTTGTTTAAACATTTTATGAGCTACATTGGTTCAGTCTATTGTTTTAGTTCTTCTAAAAACATATTGATTTTGGTTTAGGTTAAACAATGCATTACTGGTATTATCCGGCTGTTTTTTTTATGCATAAATTGGCATTGGGTCAAAAGTTAAAATCATGTGTTGAGATAACAGTAGTACATAGTTTCAAAAAGTATACAATTACACATTTAGAGCTTCATGTCCCTTTAATAGATGAAAATTAAATAATTCTTAGGATATCCTTAAATAACATATTAGATTCGAATTGCATGCTCAATCCCATTCATTACATCAACATATGGAGTAGAGAATTCATTAACACCAACCTTGTCAAATCAATATATTTTTATATTAAAGGGACACTGAGCTAAAATTATTAATGTTGTCATTCAGATATAGCATGCAATATTAAGCAACATTTAAATATAATACTATAATCATATGTGAAATATTCTATTGCTAAATGTATTTTAAAATCAAGAATGTACGTTTATCTGCAGCTCAATTTTGGTTGACCAACCTGGGTTTTTATTGATGATTGGTGGATATCTTCAACAAACAATATTTATTGAATCCAATATTGCTTATCTGCCTTTAAGATTAAAATGTAGCAACATTAAAATGATAATAGGAGTCAATGTTAAATCATTTGGAACAGTTTGAACAGTGAAATCAATTATTGAAATAAATCATGTCAGTGTCCCTTTAATAAACAATTGATTCATTAATCCTTACATTCTTTGGATTAGACAATATTGATATATAATTCACATATTCACTGTTGGAGTTACTTTCTAGATATAAGCATACTCTAACAGCACCATGATTACATATTTGTACTAATCAATTTGGTTTGGTATTGTGATCAATATGTGTTGTGTCCTAAACAAGATTACTGTACATTGTATAAATGGATCGATGTGCCACATGTCTTTGTTTATATTTGTCAACAGCTGTTATTCAAAATGATTTTTCTTGCGCTCTACAGAATATGCGTCACAGAGTGAAAATTGAATTGCGCATACACGTTAACATGGGTTTGCTGTAAGTGGCATTGCTTTATACATGTTGGTCAAATGACGGATGCGTAATTCAGCTTGGAATCATTGCGCAATGATCGCGAAAATTAGAATTGCGCATACACGTTAACATGGGTTTGCTGTAAGTGGCATTGCTTTATACATGTTGGTCAAATGACGGATGCGTAATTCAGCTTGGAATCATTGCGTAATGATCGCGAAAATTAGAATTGCACATACACGTTAACATGGGTTTGCTGTAAGTGGCATTGCTTTATACATGTTGGTCAAATGACGGATGCGTAATTCAGCTTTGAATCATTGCACAATGATCGCGAAAATTAGAATTGCGCATACACGTTAACATGGGTTTGCTGTAAGTGGCATTGCTTTATACATGTTGGTCAAATGACGGATGCGTAATTCAGCTTGGAATCATTGCGCAATGATCGCGAAAATTAGAATCGCGCATACACGTTAACATGGGTTTGCTGTAAGTGGCATTGCTTTATACATGTTGGTCAAATGACGGATGCGTAATTCAGCTTGGAATCATTGCGCAATGATCGCGAAAATTAGAATTGCGCATACACGTTAACATGGGTTTGCTGTAAGTGGCATTGCTTTATAAAATGAAATGTGAATTATTATATATGTGAAGAATACAGTATTCTTATTTTCAATATTATACATAATAAAAAAAAAGCAGAATCAAGAACAAAAATAACATATGCCCATTAATTGATGAGCATGAAATAACACCAAAAAATAATTAAAGCTACAGTAAAAAAAACAACTGATTGAAAATAAGAGTACAGGATATATTTATCATGAATTTAATTGAGGAAACAATTAACTCATGGGACTACCAAAAGATTAATAGTTTTTAATTGATTTGCTAATAATGTAAAGATTTTTAACATGGCATGATTTGTATTAATGATATCCAATCCTCATTTAATATATTACAGATCTGGATGTTGGTGCTGGATCCTCAAGCCAGGGCTTGTCACAGTATGGTATGTCTCATTTTAATTGACATTTGTCTTAGAAACATGGACAGAACATTACATACTAAATCCACATTGTTCAATATTTATATGTATCTGCAAAATGGATTAGTAAAATATTTACAAATAAGAATTAAAAAAAAATAAACAGAGGATTACATTGTAAGACTATTCTGAATTTTTATCAAATTTAAAATATCCCATCTATTCTGGATATCTTAATTTTAATGTAAGATTCTTTGAATGTCCAATTTATATTCTTCCCTTGTGTATTGCTTAATCTTATTTGTATAAATTTTTAAAAAACTCACACACTTTTGCATATGATTTGTTTTTAAAAATATAGATTTCATTTTTGAAATTGATCACGTCATTTAAGGGACATGCCAACGAAATTTTACATTGAATGATTTGTAAACGTGATTTTATTGTTTTGTTTAAACATTTTATGAGCTACATTGGTTCAGTCTATTGTTTTAGTTCTTCTAAAAACATATTGATTTTGGTTTAGGTTAAACAATGTATTACTGGTATTATCCGGCTGTTTTTTTTTATGCATAAATTGGCATTGGGTCAAAAGTTAAAATCATGTGTTGAGATAACAGTAGTACATAGTTTCAAAAAGTATACAATTACACATTTAGAGCTTCATGTCCCTTTAATAGATGAAAATTAAATAATTCTTAGGATATCCTTAAATAACATATTAGATTCGAATTGCATGCTCAATCCATTCATTACATCAACATATGGAGTAGAGAATTCATTAACACCAACCTTGTCAAATCAATATATTTTTATATTAAAGGGACACTGAGCTAAAATTATTAATGTTGTCATTCAGATAGAGCATGCAATATTAAGCAACATTTAAATATAATACTATAATCATATGTGAAATATTCTATTGCTAAATGTATTTTAAAATCAAGAATGTACGTTTATCTGCAGCTCATTTTGGTTGACCAACCTGGGTTTTTATTGATGATGGTGGATATCTTCAACAAACAATATTTATTGAATCCAGTATTGCTTATCTGCCTTTAAGATTAAAATGTAGCAACATTAAAATTATAATAGGAGTCAATGTTAAATCATTTGGAACAGTTTGAACAGTGAAATCAATGATTGAAATAAATCATGTCAGTGTCCCTTTAATAAACAATTGATTCATTATTCCTTACATTCTTTGGATTAGACAATATTGATATATAATTCACATATTCACTGTTGGAGTTACTTTCTAGATATAAGCATACTCTGACAGCACCATGATTACATATTTGTACTAATCAATTTGGTTTGGTATTGTGATCAATATGTGTTGTGTCCTAAACAAGATTACTGTACATTGCACAAATGGATCGATGTGCCACATGTCTTTGTTTATATTTGTCAACAGCTGTTATTCAAAATGATGTTTCTTGCGCTCTACAGAATATGCGTCACAGAGCGAAAATTGAATTGCGCATACACGTTAACATGGGTTTGCTGTAAGTGGCATTGCTTTATACATGTTGGTCAAATGACGGATGCGTAATTCAGCTTGGAATCATTGCGCAATGACCCGCGAAAATTAGAATTGCGCATACACGTTAACATGGGTTTGCTGTAAGTGGCATTGCTTTATACATGTTGGTCAAATGACGGATGCGTAATTCAGCTTGGAATCATTGCGTAATGATCGCGAAAATTAGAATTGCACATACACGTTAACATGGGTTTGCTGTAAGTGGCATTGCTTTATACATGTTGGTCAAATGACGGATGCGTAATTCAGCTTTGAATCATTGCGCAATGATCGCGAAAATTAGAATTGCGCATACACGTTAACATGGGTTTGCTGTAAATGGCATTGCTTTATACATGTTGGTCAAATGACGGATGCGTAACTCAGCTTGGAATCATTGCGCAATGATCGCGAAAATTAGAATTCCGCATACACGTTAACATGGGTTTGCTGTAAGTGGCATTGCTTTATACATGTTGGTCAAATGACGGATGCGTAATTCAGCTTGGAATCATTGCGCAATGATCGCAAAAATTTGAATTGCGCATACACGTTAACATGGGTTTGCTGTAAGTGGCATTGCTTTATACATGTTGGTCAAATGACGGATGCGTAATTCAGCTTGGAATCATTGCGCAATGATCGCGAAAATTAGAATTGCGCATACACGTTAACATGGGTTTGCTGTAAGTGGCATTGCTTTATACATGTTGGTCAAAATGAAATGTGAATTATTATATATGTGAAGAATACAGTATTCTTATTTTCAATATTATACATAATAAAAAAAAGCAGAATCAAAAACAAAAATAACATATGCCCATTAATTGATGAGCATGAAATAACACCAAAAAATAATTAAAGCTACAGTAAACAACACAACTGATTGAAAATAAGAGTACAGGATATATTATCATGAATTTAATTAAGGAAACAATAACCTCATGGGACTACCAAAAGATTAATAGTTTTTAATTGATTTGCTAATAATGTAACGATTTTAAACATGGCATGATTTGTATTAATGATATCCAATCCTCATTTAATATATTACAGATCTGGATGTTGGTGCTGGATCCTCAAGCCAGGGCTTGTCACAGTATGGTATGTCTCATTTTAATTGACATTTGTCTTAGAAACATGGACAGAACATTACATACTAAATCCCACATAGTTCAATATTTATATGTATCTGCAAAATGGATTAGTAAAATATTTACAAATAAGAATTAAAAAACAAAATAACAGAGGATTACATTGTAAGACTACTCTGAATTTTTATCAAATTTAAAATATCCCAATCTATTCTGGATATCTTAATTTTAATGTAAGATTCTTTGAATGTCCAATTTATATTCTTCCCTTGTGTATTGCTTAATCTTATTTGTATACATTTTTAAAAAACTCACACACTTTTGCATATGATTTGTTTTTAAAAATATAGATTTCATTTTTTGAAATTGATCACGTCATTCTAAGGGACCATGCCCAACGAAATTTTACATTGAATTGATTTGTAAACGTGATTTTATTTGTTTTGTTTAAAACATTTTATGAGCTAATTTGGTTCAGTCTATTGTTTTAGTTCTTCTAAAAACATATTGATTTTGGTTTAGGTTAAACAATGCATTACTGGTATTATCGGCTGTTTTTTTATATGCATAAATTGGCATTGGGTCAAAAGTTAAATCATGCTGTTGAGATAACAGTAGTACATAGTTCTCAAAAAGTATACAATTACAACATCTTAGAGCTCTCATGTCCCTTTAATAGATGAAAATCTAAATAATTCTTAGGATATCCTTAAATAACATATTAGATTCGAATTGCATGCTCCCAATCCCATTCATTACATCAATTATGGAGTAGAGAATTCATTAACACCAACCTTGTCAAATCAATATATTTTATATTAAAGGGACACTGAGCTTAAAATTATTAATGTTGTCATTCAGATAGAGCATGCCAATATTAAGCAACATTTAAATATAATACTATAATCATATGTGAAATATTCTATTGCTAAATGTATTTTAAAATCAAGAATGTACGTTTATCTGCAGCTCAATTTTGGTTGACCAACCTGGGTTTTTATTGATGATTGGTGGATATCTTCAACAAACAATATTTATTGAATCCAATATTGCTTATCTGCCTTTAAGATTAAAATGTAGCAACATTAAAATTATAATAGGAGTCAATGTTAAATCATTTGGAACAGTTTGAACAGTGAAATCAATGATTGAAATAAATCATGTCAGTGTCCCTTTAATAAACAATTGATTCATTAATCCTTACATTCTTTGGATTAGACAATATTGATATATAATTCACATATTCACTGTTGGAGTTACTTTCTAGATATAAGCATACTCTAACAGCACCATGATTACATATTTGTACTACTCAATTTGGTTTGGTATTGTGATCAATATGTGTTGTGTCCTAAACAAGATTACTGTACATTGCACAAATGGATCGATGTGCCACATGTCTTTGTTTATATTTGTCAACAGCTGTTATTCAAAATGATGTTTCTTGCGCTCTACAGAATATGCGTCACAGAGCGAAAATTGAATTGCGCATACACGTTAACATGGGTTTGCTGTAAGTGGCATTGCTTTATACATGTTGGTCAAATGACGGATGCGTAATTCAGCTTGGAATCATTGCGCAATGACCGCGAAAATTAGAATTGCGCATACACGTTAACATGGGTTTGCTGTAAGTGGCATTGCTTTATACATGTTGGTCAAATGACGGATGCGTAATTCAGCTTGGAATCATTGCGCAATGATCGCGAAAATTAGAATTGCGCATACACGTTAACATGGGTTTGCTGTAAATGGCATTGCTTTATACATGTTGGTCAAATGACGGATGCGTAACTCAGCTTGGAATCATTGCGCAATGATCGCGAAAATTAGAATTCCGCATACACGTTAACATGGGTTTGCTGTAAGTGGCATTGCTTTATACATGTTGGTCAAATGACGGATGCGTAATTCAGCTTGGAATCATTGCGCAATGATCGCAAAAATTTGAATTGCGCATATACGTTAACATGGGTTTGCTGTAAGTGGCATTGCTTTATACATGTTGGTCAAATGACGGATGCGTAATTCAGCTTGGAATCATTGCGCAATGATCGCGAAAATTAGAATTGCGCATACACGTTAACATGGGTTTGCTGTAAGTGGCATTGCTTTATACATGTTGGTCAAAATGAAATGTGAATTATTATATATGTGAAGAATACAGTATTCTTATTTTCAATATTATACATAATAAAAAAAAAGCAGAATCAAAAACAAAAATAACATATGCCCATTAATTGATGAGCATGAAATAACACCAAAAAATAATTAAAGCTACAGTAAACAACACAACTGATTGAAAATAAGAGTACAGGATATATTTATCATGAATTTAATTAAGGAAACAATTAACTCATGGGACTACCAAAAGATTAATAGTTTTTAATTGATTTGCTAATAATGTAAAGATTTTAAACATGGCATGATTTGTATTAATGATATCCAATCCTCATTTAATATATTACAGATCTGGATGTTGGTGCTGGATCCTCAAGCCAGGGCTTGTCACAGTATGGTATGTCTCATTTTAATTGACATTTGTCTTAGAAACATGGACAGAACATTACATACTAAATCCACATTGTTCAATATTTATATGTATCTGCAAAATGGATTAGTAAAATATTTACAAATAAGAATTAAAAAAAAATAAACAGAGGATTACATTGTAAGACTATTCTGAATTTTTATCAAATTTAAAATATCCCATCTATTCTGGATATCTTAATTTTAATGTAAGATTCTTTGAATGTCCAATTTATATTCTTCCCTTGTGTATTGCTTAATCTTATTTGTATAAATTTTTAAAAAACTCACACACTTTTGCATATGATTTGTTTTTAAAAATATAGATTTCATTTTTGAAATTGATCACGTCATTTAAGGGACATGCCAACGAAATTTTACATTGAATGATTTGTAAACGTGATTTTATTGTTTTGTTTAAACATTTTATGAGCTACATTGGTTCAGTCTATTGTTTTAGTTCTTCTAAAAACATATTGATTTTGGTTTAGGTTAAACAATGCATTACTGGTATTATCCGGCTGTTTTTTTTATGCATAAATTGGCATTGGGTCAAAAGTTAAAATCATGTGTTGAGATAACAGTAGTACATAGTTTCAAAAAGTATACAATTACACATTTAGAGCTTCATGTCCCTTTAATAGATGAAAATTAAATAATTCTTAGGATATCCTTAAATAACATATTAGATTCGAATTGCATGCTCAATCCCATTCATTACATCAACATATGGAGTAGAGAATTCATTAACACCAACCTTGTCAAATCAATATATTTTTATATTAAAGGGACACTGAGCTAAAATTATTAATGTTGTCATTCAGATAGAGCATGCAATATTAAGCAACATTTAAATATAATACTATAATCATATGTGAAATATTCTATTGCTAAATGTATTTTAAAATCAAGAATGTACGTTTATCTGCAGCTCAATTTTGGTTGACCAACCTGGGTTTTTATTGATGATTGGTGGATATCTTCAACAAACAATATTTATTGAATCCAATATTGCTTATCTGCCTTTAAGATTAAAATGTAGCAACATTAAAATTATAATAGGAGTCAATGTTAAATCATTTGGAACAGTTTGAACAGTGAAATCAATGATTGAAATAAATCATGTCAGTGTCCCTTTAATAAACAATTGATTCATTAATCCTTACATTCTTTGGATTAGACAATATTGATATATAATTCACATATTCACTGTTGGAGTTACTTTCTAGATATAAGCATACTCTAACAGCACCATGATTACATATTTGTACTACTCAATTTGGTTTGGTATTGTGATCAATATGTGTTGTGTCCTAAACAAGATTACTGTACATTGCACAAATGGATCGATGTGCCACATGTCTTTGTTTATATTTGTCAACAGCTGTTATTCAAAATGATGTTTCTTGCGCTCTACAGAATATGCGTCACAGAGCGAAAATTGAATTGCGCATACAAGTTAACATGGGTTTGCTGTAAATGGCATTGCTTTATACATGTTGGTCAAATGACGGATGCGTAATTCAGCTTGGAATCATTGCGCAATGATCGCGAAAATTAGAATTGCGCATACACGTTAACATGGGTTTGCTGTAAGTGGCATTGCTTTATACATGTTGGTCAAATGACGGATGCGTAATTCAGCTTGGAATCATTGCGTAATGATCGCGAAAATTAGAATTGCACATACACGTTAACATGGGTTTGCTGTAAGTGGCATTGCTTTATACATGTTGGTCAAATGACGGATGCGTAATTCAGCTTTGAATCATTGCGCAATGATCGCGAAAATTAGAATTGCGCATACACGTTAACATGGGTTTGCTGTAAATGGCATTGCTTTATACATGTTGGTCAAATGACGGATGCGTAATTCAGCTTGGAATCATTGCGCAATGATCTCGAAAATTAGAATTCCGCATACACGTTAACATGGGTTTGCTGTAAGTGGCATTGCTTTATACATGTTGGTCAAATGACGGATGCGTAATTCAGCTTGGAATCATTGCGCAATGATCGCGAAAATTAGAATTGCGCATACACGTTAACATGGGTTTCCTGTAAGTGGCATTGCTTTATACATGTTGGTCAAATGACGGATGCGTAATTCAGCTTGGAATCATTGTGCAATGATCGCGAAAATTAGAATTGCTCATACACGTTAACATGGGTTTGCTGTAAGTGGCATTGCTTTATACATGTTGGTCAAAATGAAATGTGAATTATTATATATGTGAAGAATACAGTATTCTTATTTTTAATATTATACATAATAAAAAAAAAAGCAGAATCAAAAACAAAAATAACATATGCCCAATAATTGATGAGCATGAAATAACACCAAAAAATAATTAAAGCTACAGTAAACAACACAACTGATTGAAAATAAGAGTACAGGATATATTTATCATGAATTTAATTAAGGAAACAATTAACTCATGGGACTACCAAAAGATTAATAGTTTTTAATTGATTTGCTAATAATGTAAAGATTTTAAACATGGCATGATTTGTATTAATGATATCCAATCCTCATTTAATATATTACAGATCTGGATGTTGGTGCTGGATCCTCAAGCCAGGGCTTGTCACAGTATGGTATGTCTCATTTTAATTGACATTTGTCTTAGAAACATGGACAGAACATTACATACTAAATCCACATTGTTCAATATTTATATGTATCTGCAAAATGGATTAGTAAAATATTTACAAATAAGAATTAAAAAAAAATAAACAGAGGATTACATTGTAAGACTACTCTGAATTTTTATCAAATTTAAAATATCCCATCTATTCTGGATATCTTAATTTTAATGTAAGATTCTTTGAATGTCCAATTTATATTCTTCCCTTGTGTATTGCTTAATCTTATTTGTATACATTTTTAAAAAACTCACACACTTTTGCATATGATTTGTTTTTAAAAATATAGATTTCATTTTTGAAATTGATCACGTCATTTAAGGGACATGCCAACGAAATTTTACATTGAATGATTTGTAAACGTGATTTTATTGTTTTGTTTAAACATTTTATGAGCTACATTGGTTCAGTCTATTGTTTTAGTTCTTCTAAAAACATATTGATTTTGGTTTAGGTTAAACAATGCATTACTGGTATTATCCGGCAGTTTTTTTTATGCATAAATTGGCATTGGGTCAAAAGTTAAAATCATGTGTTGAGATAACAGTAGTACATAGTTTCAAAAAGTATACAATTACACATTTAGAGCTTCATGTCCCTTTAATAGATGAAAATTAAATAATTCTTAGGATATCCTTAAATAACATATTAGATTCGAATTGCATGCTCAATCCCATTCATTACATCAACATATGGAGTAGAGAATTCATTAACACCAACCTTGTCAAATCAATATATTTTTATATTAAAGGGACACTGAGCTAAAATTATTAATGTTGTCATTTAGATAGAGCATGCAATATTAAGCAACATTTAAATATAATACTATAATCATATGTGAAATATTCTATTGCTAAATGTATTTTAAAATCAAGAATGTACGTTTATCTGCAGCTCAATTTTGGTTGACCAACCTGGGTTTTTATTGATGATTGGTGGATATCTTCAACAAACAATATTTATTGAATCCAATATTGCTTATCTGCCTTTAAGATTAAAATGTAGCAACATTAAAATTATAATAGGAGTCAATGTTAAATCATTTGGAACAGTTTGAACAGTGAAATCAATGATTGAAATAAATCATGTCAGTGTCCCTTTAATAAACAATTGATTAATTAATCCTTACATTCTTTGGATTAGACAATATTGATATATAATTCACATATTCACTGTTGGAGTTACTTTCTAGATATAAGCATACTCTAACAGCACCATGATTACATATTTGTACTAATCAATTTGGTTTGGTATTGTGATCAATATGTGTTGTGTCCTAAACAAGATTACTGTACATTGCACAAATGGATCGATGTGCCACATGTCTTTGTTTATATTTGTCACCAGCTGTTATTCAAAATGTGGTTTGTGTGTATTCTTTGAAGAACATTGCTCAATGGGTATATTTAGATATGCAATAGCATCGTATGAGATGAGTTTGATGTCTAATATAGTCAGAAATTAAACATATGTTCGATACATAATTTTTTACAGAATCCCCTTGATTCAATCAAGCATTTTATTTTATAATGACTGCTCTATTCTTCACATTTTAAAGTTGATTATTCTTATAAATCGATACAGATGTGATTTAGTGCTATCCCAAATGTGTTCACTAATATATATCTATATCATTCATAGAGAGAGTTGGTGTGGGGAGCCCAGAGGAATCCAGCACTGACACAGAGCCGCCTTTGCGGTCTTCTGGTAAGTCCATTGACTCATTTATATGTCATTGAAGGTGTATTGGTAATCAATATTGTGAGCATAATTCTGATGAAGCATAACATTTGAAACAAACATATAATTGACTCCTCTGATTATATATTAATTTTATTTGAATATTGAAAGATTAAGAATTAAAACTTTCTTAGTCTACACCTTTGTTATTCAGAAGATGTATAGCATATGTTTGTTTCCATGTTCATTTTTGACAAGAATCATCAAGTGATACACACATGAGAAATCTTAAATGTTCAATGTACTATGCTTTTATGATTTTAAAATTAATACAAACAATAAATAGAAAATCTGAATCATTGATAATAACAAATATAATGTCATTTGTATGCTCCATCAAAATGATGTAAATCATAACTTTGGGTTTGTATGTCTTTAATGCAAAATTGATGTGTGTCTTTGAGCAACAGTAACATATGTTATAATATCTGATCTTAACGTGTACACAACATGTTATGTTTTACAGAGATTGATTTAACATGTGGGACGGAGGAGGAAGAGGTTCCCTTGGAGTCTGATGGTATGTGAAATATATCTATCATGTATCCAACATGTTTTTTTATTGGAAATCATTTTATTGAAGACATTCAAAGTCTATAGCTTTTGCACTTTAACCCCTTAATGACCGGACCATTTTTCATTTTTCTTACCCTTAATGACAATGGCTATTTTTAAATTTCTGCGGTGTTTGTGTTTAGCTGTAATTTTCCTCTTACTCATTTACTGTACCCACACATATTATATACCGTTTTTCTCTAAGTATACCTAGCTGTGGGTTGATAAACTAACGATAAAATATGTCAGCAGAATATATATCTTAGGACAGTTCCATATAAATCTTCATATAAACTTTCTGGTTCAATAATTAGAGGTAACAAGCAACTGGATTAGAATTATGTACAATTTTATTCTTAATTGAAATAATGTAAAAATAGTATAAAAAACACAATATAAAAACAATCAAAAAATTCTCTCATACAAATGGCCCACACTCTTCACTCGCAACAGCTTCCTAGTTTAAATAGCTACCACAAACCATTCAAACCGGACTAAGATTGTCTGTGGGATTTTTCATTAAAATAGACTCCGGTGTTTATTATCGTTGAAATCCTCAAAAGACTGTTGATCTGATATTGGGGAACCTGCCCCTATTTGCATAAGACTGCAGATTTTACCTTAGGAACTCCCCCTTTTTACAGGATTGAAAGCAGGATTCCCCTCTGTGACAGGGCACTTAACAAGGACTATTTGAACAACGGGTTGCCATAGCCCATTGGAGACAGGCCGTCATATGTCTGATTGTTGCCGCAATAGAAGAAAGTGCTTTACAAACAGAGGCTTGTAATGGGAAGTAGAACCCCAGCCAGATAGTCATACTATAAATATTATTCAATTGTGCATATTGATCTTAGACGATTGTCTTATCATTGTATTAATCACCTCAATGTTTTAACATCATTTTCATTTTAGCATTATATTGTTCTAGAATTGCCAATATCTTTTGTGGTAGCTATTTAAACTAGGAAGCTGTTGCGAGTGAAGAGTGTGGGCCATTTGTATGAGAGAATTTTTTGATTGTTTTTATATTGTGTTTTTTATACTATTTTTACATTATTTCAATTAAGAATAAAATTGTACATAATTCTAATCCAGTTGCTTGTTACCTCTAATTATTGAACCAGAAAGTTTATATGAAGATTTATATGGAACTGTCCTAAGATATATATTCTGCTGACATATTTTATCGTTAGTTTATCAACCCACAGCTAGGTATACTTAGTGTACTTTTAGCGCCACCTGCACTCCACTTATTCAGATTCTTTGATTTCAAACTACCTAGGAAGGAGGTAGTACTAGAGGTTGGCAAAGTGGGCTGAGTCTAGCGCTCCACTCAACTATTTCTTATACCGTTTTTCTCGCCATTAAATGGACTTTCTAAAGATACCATTATTTTCATCATGTCTTATAATTTACTACAAAAAAAATAATAAAATATGAGGAAAAAAATGGAAAAAAACACACTTTTTCTAACTTTGACCCCCAAAATCTGTTACACATCTACAATCACCAAAAAACACCCATGCTAAATAGTTTCTAAATTTTGTCCTGAGTTTAGAAATACCCAATGTTTACATGTTCTTAGCTTTTTTTGCAAGTTATAGGGCCATAAATACAAGTAGCACTTTGCTATTTCCAAACCACTTTTTTTCAAAATTAGCGCTAGTTACATTGGAACCCTGATATCTGTCAGGAATACCTGAATATCCCCTTGACATGTATATATTTTTTGTTAGAAGACAACCCAAAGTATTGATCTAGGCACATTTTGGTATATTTTATGCCACCATTTCGCCGCCAAATGCGAGCAAATAAAAAAAAAACTTTACATTTTTCACAATTTTAGGTTTCTCACTGAAATTTTTTACAAACAGCTTGTGCTATTATGGCACAAATTGTTGTAAAAGCTTCTTTGGGATCCCCTTTGTACAGAAATAGCAGACTTATATGGCTTTGGCATTGCTTTTTGGTAATTAGAAGGCCGCTAAATGCTGCTGCGCACCACACGTAAATTATGCCCAGCAGTGAAGGGGTTAATTAGTTAGGTTGTAGGGAGCTTGCAGGGTTAATTTTAGCTTTAGGGTAGAGATCAGCCTCCCACCTGACACATCCCACCCCCTGATCCCTCCCAAACAGCTCTCTTCCCTCCCCCACCCCACAAATGTCCCCGCCATCTTAAGTACTGGCAGAAAGTCTGCCAGTACTAAATAAAAGGAGTTTTTTTTTTTAATAAAAAAAATAAAATATTTTAGCTGTGATGGACTCCTGCCTTAGCCCCAACCTCCATGATCCCCCCCCAGCTCTCTAACCCTCCCCCCTATCTAATTGCGGCCATCTTGGGTACTGGCAGCTGTCTGTCAGTACCCAATTTGCCCCAAAAACAAAAGTATTTTTTGCTCTTTTGCTTTTTTTATGTTTTCTGTAGTGTAGCAGCCCCCCACAATACCCCTATCCCCCTCCCAGATCCTTTTATATTATTTTTTTAAAAAATCTTTTCCCCCCCTCTTCCCTCCTCATTGGTGTCAGTGGCCAGCTAATGCGCGCGCACGCGCGCCCCCCCGCACGCTCCCCGCACACTCCCGGCACCCGGCGTGCACATTGCACTTCTAGGAACCGGATGCCGGGTAGCGATGGGCCGCCCACCCGCCTCCCTGTTACGCTCCCACCCACCAACGAACCAGCACCATCGCTACCGGTGCAGAGAGGGCCACAGAGTGGCTCTCTCTGCATCAGAGTCTTCTAAAAAGGTATTGCAGGATGCCTCCATATGGAGGCATCACTGCAATACCCTGAGAGCTGCTGGAAGCGATTGCGATCGCTTCCAGCACTCTCTTAGACAACTGACGTACCAGGTACGTCCATTGTCATTAACTGCTTGTTAATGCATGACGTACCTGGTACGTCAGTTGTCATTAAGGGGTTAAAAAGGAATATTATTTGTCTGTTCAAAAACACTACTGCCCCTTTATATATCAGGCAGCATGAAGATATGCTTGGATTTGTTTAAATATTTGGATTGGAAATTCATGCCATCATGATGTCACATGCATATTCAAGGGCAAACCACAATAATAATTTTAGAATTGTACAGACAGTCATTGATATTCATCTGAGTGCCTATATGCATACCATATCCTCATGTCATCATTGTTTAGAAATTCAAACACACTTCTAAGTATATTGCAAACATAATCAAGTTGACATGCGTTGATTTGATTTCATGATGTATGAGATGTTAATATATTTATTATATTTATTTCAGATGGATCCTCTGCTTCTGGTCATCATTGTTCCTCCCCTGCCCAGTCCCCTGCCCAGTCCCCTGCCCAGCCCCCTGCCCAGTCCCCTACCCAGCCCCCTGCCCAGTCCCCTGCCCAGCCCCCTGCCCAGCCCCCTGCCCAGCCCCCTGCCTAGTCCCCTGCCCAGTCCCCTGCCCAGCCCCCTGCCCAGTCCCCTTCCCCTCCTGGCCCTTCCCATTTGTCCTGTCGTATCCCTCCCAAAAAACGCCCCTTCGTCCCCCTTCGCCGCTCTCCCCGTCTTTTGGCCCGTACAGCTACCCCAGCTGCCCAGCCCCCAACTCACCACTCCCCAGCTGTACGGGCTACCCCAGAGCAGCAGCCCATCCCTCCCCAACCCAATCCCATCCCTCCCCCCTGTCTCAACCTTCATTGTCCTGGGTGTCGGATTGTCCTTCCCAGGCACAGCTGTAAGTATCATTCAAAATCAACATTATAAGATACTTAAAGGTACACTGACTGAAAATTTTTAAATTGTGATTCAAATAGAGCATGCAATGTTAATCAAATTTATAATTTACTACTCTTATCAATTATTCTTCATTCTCTTGCTATCTTTATTGAAACAAAGAAATGCCTATATTTTGTTTTTATTTTAAAAAATATCGACATCATTTCTTTATTGTTGGATGGATGTATCCATCAATCAGCAGGGACAACCAAAGTTGATAAACAAAAATGGCCTGCCCTATAAACTTACATTCTTGCATTTAAAATATAGCTCGAGAAAAGAAACATTTAAAGAATACGAGTAAATTAATAATTCTTTTTAATGTCATGCTCTATCTGAATCAGTAACTAAAATATTTAGGTTTACTGTCCCTTTAATTTAATATAACTACATATACCAATCACCACTATTTGTATCCAAATATTTATGTCCAAATGATCATACATTATCTCTTGTATAACCCAGTGGGAATGTAATTTCTTCTGGTTGCTATGTTTACACAGCTTGTCCTCAACGCCAAAATGTTTAAGGATAGGTGTGCCTACCACAGTATAACTAAAATCTTAAAATTGCTAATGTAAGTACAATGTAAATCCTTTAACAAGATTTAAGACACTCAAGCTGTAAAAGTGGATCATCAAAAACCAATTAAAGGGGACAACATGTTGGATTAAAATGTCCATTTAATGGTTTAGGTCTGTCTGAATAACATATTTCATGTGTAAATAATCAATGTCAACAAATTAATTTAAAAAATTATTTGTCTTTATGATGACAATGTATATTTGCTTTTTATTTTGTCTGTTGTGTAATTATCATTAATATTTTATTTATTATTTATTTTAGGCTGTGACTCAACATGGCTCATGCTAGAAGGTATAGCACGTGTAGAGCAGGCCGTGTTGAGGAACGCAGCTGTCCTGAGAGGGATGAACGACACCATGCAGGCCCAGCTCCAGGTTCAGCATTTGACTCTGCGGCAGATCATGCGATTAAATTCAATGACTGAATCTGGAGCTGGACACGCACAGGACGATGAAGGGGATGACCAGTAAGTGGAGGATCTGGAGATGCTCCAAGGGCGCAGATAAGAATCCTCCCTCCACATGTTGATGTTTTTGTTATGGTTGCCATTTGGCCTTTTTTTCTTATTATTGTTGTGCCTGTTGCACTCTTTTACCTTGTCATATGGCTCAAATGGGGCTATGCTGGCCCTTGGCAACTCTCTTCATGGACTGTGATGCACTCTCTTACCTTGTCATATGGCTCAAATGGGGCTATGCTGGCCCTTGGCAACTCTCTTCATGGACTGTGATGCACTCTCTTACCTTGTCATATGGCTCAAATGGGGCTATGCTAGCCCTTGGCAACTCTCTTCATGGACTGTGATGCACTCTGTTACCTTGTCATATGGCTCAAATGGGGCTATGCTGGCCCTTGGCAACTCTCTTCATGGACTGTGATGCACTCTGTTACCTTGTCATATGGCTCAAATGGGGCTATGCTGGCCCTTGGCAACTCTCTTCATGGACTGTGATGCACTCTCTTACCTTGTCATATGGCTCAAAAGGGGCTATGCTGGCCCTTGGCAACTCTCTTCATGGACTGTGATGCACTCTGTTACCTTGTCATATGGCTCAAATGGGGCTATGCTGGCCCTTGGCAACTCTCTTCATGGACTGTGATGCACTCTCTTACCTTGTCATATGGCTCAAATGGGGCTATGCTGGCCCTTGGCAACTCTCTTCATGGACTGTGATGCACTCTGTTACCTTGTCATATGGCTCAAATGGGGCTATGCTGGCCCTTGGCAACTCTCTTCATGGACTGTGATGCACTCTCTTACCTTGTCATATGGCTCAAATGGGGCTATGCTGGCCCTTGGCAACTCTCTTCATGGACTGTGATGCACTCTCTTACCTTGTCATATGGCTCAAATGGGGCTATGCTGGCCCTTGGCAACTCTCTTCATGGACTGTGATGCACTCTGTTACCTTGTCATATGGCTCAAATGGGGCTATGCTGGCCCTTGGCAACTCTCTTCATGGACTGTGATGCACTCTCTTACCTTGTCATATGGCTCCAATTTTCCTGATATTTACATGATTATTTATAAACGTTGTTGATGTTTTCTGACATACTAATAAAAGACATGTCATTGCACAATTCTTTGTCCTCCTTATTCATGTCATTGATTGAAATCTCTAGTTTATCTGGTTGATCCTTAAAGGGACCTTACCAAAAATAATGGTGTTTCCTGAATCATATATGTAATACAATTGTAAATGACTTTAAGATTAACATCTCCAATGTAATTTTATTATTTGTCTTTATATATTTTTCGAAAAGCTTTATCATTGCATGATTATGATTAGCATAGTAATTGTTTATATATGTATATATAGATAGTTATTTGTGTGTATATATATATGTATATTTCAAATTTCACATCCATGTGTGTATTTATAAACTCTGCATGAATTGATGCACCTTTAACAAATGATCTGAGGATTGATACAATGATATAATCCCTGTAAAGTGTTCATGTTATTGAATTAGTATTGTCTCTGTGTATCCTCTTTTTATAAATAAAAATCATGTCCCTTTAAGTGATGGTGAGCATAATTGTTAATGAATGTATTTCCATTTCTAAAGTGTTTTTGTCCTTTTTACATGAACAAGGACATATAATCTTATTAATAAACAATCTTATTGTAATGTTGACAGCACATGTATTTCATTTTCAATTCTATCTTATTGTAAAAGTGTAACAAAATCAATCTCTGTGTGTAATGCGCATATTTTAGATGAGGAATATTTTTCCCCAAATATTTTTAAAAAATACTTCTCCTCCCATATATGGCTATAGGTAGGCTGACCATATTTCAACTTGAATAAATGACACGTTTGATCAATACATGTGTCATTATTGTTATTCCAAAACAATCTAAACATATCTTAAAACATCAATGGCATATGTATTTCTCATGTGTATCTTTTAAATGTTAAAGATATACACCATAGCTATAGTTAAAGGGACAGTCAAGTCCGAAAAGATGATTCATGATTTCATGACATTCCTAAATAGCAATCTAGACACATACTAGTTACTAAAATATAAATACGTTTCTTATTGATATGCCAAGCTGTCAACTGAGTCCTTGTATTGTCTGCGGTTTTTCAGCGATCTCGGATGCGCCATGTTGCTTAAGACGTCACCTGCCAGGCTGTCCAATGACTCCTTGTATTGAGTGACGTTTTTACGCGATCAAGGATGCGCCTTTTTTTGGTTTGCGTTCTTACGCGATCAAGGATGAGCCTTTTTTTGGTTTGCGTTCTTACGCGATCAAGGATGCGCCTTTTTTTGGTTTGCGTTCTTACGCGATCAAGGATGCGCCTTTTTTTGGTTTGCGTTCTTACGCGATCAAGGATGCGCCTTTTTTTGGTTTGCGTTCTTACGCGATCAAGGATGCGCCTTTTTTTGGTTTGCGTTCTTACGCGATCAAGGATGCGCCTTTTTTTGATTTGCATTCTTACGTGATCAAGGATGCACCTTTTTTTGGTTTGCGTTCTTACATGATCAAGGAAGCGCCATGTTAATTAAGACGTCACATGCAAAGGTAAAAAAATGTCTAATTGTATTACTTATTCCCGCAATATTTGTTTGTGCATGTTAAACACGTTTGTGAATGAGAAGACAGGTTTAAAAACATGGCGAATATGGATTGTTTGCATCATGTTACATTGTTGACCCATAGATGATAAAGACTACCACCTCCGCTATTTCCTCTTGTTGTGCTTGGCGGGGTACCCGTGCACGGCGGGGTGCGGGTCCTTGAGGGGCCTCTGGTTCCGCGGCCTCCTCCTCTGCTTCTGGGGCCTCTTCATCTGCTTCCGTGCCCTCTTCGTCACGGCGGGCCTCTTCCCTCCGAGGTGGAAATTCCTCCCCACCACTCTCATCCCAGGAAGAAGGAGGAGGCTGTATTTGCTGTGCTGCCTCCTCCCCAGACTCTGTATATTAGAAAAATAAAGAAATGTATATATTAGCATATTTCCAAATCAAGCTTTAAATGACTTAGCTTAAGATACAATTACAAATGCAGCCTCATTAATCCACTTTGAAATCTAACAATCAATACGATTTCCGCATTTTCTAAACCGTGTTTGTGATATCTCTGGTCAATCTGAATGTTTTAGCGTTTGTTTTCAGTCTGTTTAAATGCACACCTAACCTATAGCCTAGATACTGATGTAATCGCAAAGTAATTGTGAATGCGTGTAAACAACGTTATAGCATTAATCTGATCCTTAAAGGGACATGAAACCCAATGTTTTATCTTTCATGATTTTGAAGCATACAATTATAATCAACTTTCTAATGTACTTTTCTTATCTAATTAGCTTCATTCTCTGGATATTCTTTGCTGAAAAGCATATCTAAATATACTTAGAAGATGCTGATTGGTATCTGAATATAGCTGCCTCCTGTGATTGGTTCACCGTGTGCATGGCTATTTCTTCATTAAAGTATATCTAAAGAATGAATCAAATTAGGTAATATAAGTAAATTGGAATGTTTTTGAAAATTGTATTCTCTACCTCAATCATGAAAGTAAAGGTTTGCGTATAGTGTCCCTTGAAATACATTCGTATGTGAATTTATTCTTAAATGAGCTTACCGTCAGATGAGAATGGCAGGTTCCCGGTATCAATTCCTCCGATACCGACTACATCCACCTCGGAGATGCTGGGACGCAACATTTCCTCCCATCGGCAGTACTCGATTTCCAGTGCAGGGCCGCCACCGGTTCCTGCGGCATGTCGGGCCTCCAGGCTTAACTTTTTCTTGAGATCCATCTTGCAGTCCCGGTATTAATGTTCTATAGAGTCCATATCTCTATTCCGTCCACCCACGGCATTGACTGCATTCCTTATCTCATGCCAGAGCTTCCTCTTCTCAGTCGGGGTGGTCTTCTGATGCTGCAGCCTCCTATACCTGGCCATATAGGCTTCTACGAGGGCCTCCTTCTCCTCCATCGAAAACCTCGCCTCCCTAGTCGCCTTGGCCTTCCCCTGTGACGATGCCCTCTGTTTCCCGGACTGTGAAGCCCTACTCTGTCTGCCACTGGGCCCAGCCACTTGTTCATCTTGAACCAAGTGGCTGGGTCCACCCACCGCTTCCACCCCCGCTTCCTGCCCCCCTTCCTGCTCCCCTTCCTGCCCTGTTCCTCTCCCCCTCCCTCTCCTCCCCCCTCTACCCCTCCCCTGCCTGCCCTCCATCTCTTCCCTAAACTAAACCCCAACTAAGCAAAACAAAAGTGAGTGTGATCAAATGAAAGGGGATCAAAATAAAGAACTAAAAAGACCAAAAAAAGTGCTGAAAGTGTGAAAGGGATATAAATAAAAGAGGGTAAGGAGTATTTAAATGAACAAAATGAAGAAGAAGACAAAAAGGAGGATATGTAAACTAAATGTAACTAGGGGATGGGGATGGGATGGGGTATGGGATAAGAGTAAATGGGATTACAGGGAATGGGAGTACAGGGAATGGGGTATGGAGTGTAGTATGAGAGGGTATGGGGTATGGAGTGTATGTAGTGTTATTGATAAGTGTATGTATGTATTGAATGTGTTTGCGTGTAAATGTGTTAAGTGTACAGAAAAAGCACTCGCTCGCTAACTCACACTACTACTAATTCTCACTAACTCACACTACTACTAATTCTCACTAACTCACACTACCACTAACTCTCACTAACTCCCACTAACTGACTCTATCATACTACCACTAACTCTCACTAACTCCCACTACCACTAACTGACTCTCTCCCACTACCACTAACTCCCACTCACTCACTCACGATAACACTAACAACTGACTCTCTCACACTAACACTAACTCACTCACAATAATGCACAAACTCTCTAATCTTAAACCTCCAATCTCCAAAGACCCACCAGCAACACAGTCAAAGAAGCCATGCTTGTGTGGTGCTTATATACCCTGTGTAAATGTTTAATGATGTACCTATTTGCGTTGTAAATTGTGTTCATGTGTGCTTTATTAGCAATTAGTATTTGTGCAATGTGTATTAGGTGTGTGAATTTGCGCATGCTCATTTTGAGTTAGTATTTGTGGAATGTGTAGAATGCAATGATGTCATAGTGGTCGTTTTCTATAACATTGTCCAATAGTATTATGTTTAAATGTGAATTTGCGATGGTGTGGTATTAGTGAAGTGTTGTATATGTTTGTTTGTCCTAATATATATTGATATTGAATGCGATTATTTTGCTAGTGTATGTATTTTTTTTATTTTTCTTGTTGTTATTTTGCATATTTCTGCATCTTAAAGTATATGCGTATTCCGTGTATTTTATTTCAATCAAATTCCCCCCGCTTGTGAATGTGTAATTCTTCTGTGCTTTGTTTAGTGATTGTTGTTGTGACATTTGTGGCGTGTTATTGTTGTGCATGATGTGGTATGCGTCATATGACCGAGCTGTGCGTATTTCTCGCGAGATCGACTGTTAGATGAAAAATGTGTGTTTGTTTGCATTTCCATTGATCTCTATGGGAGACTGTCTAACGCGGGCAGGATTCCGCGTGTGAAATACACGCGTTAGGAGTATCGATAGAAGGTTTTTTTTAACTCTAAATACTGGAGTCAAACAAAGCCGTGCGTTAGACATAAACCACGCGTAGCGTTAACAACCCATCTACCGCCAAACTCCAAATCTAGCCGTATGTGTTTTCTTTTATCATGATGATATCCAGTGGAGGGTACGATTGCATTTAACTTTCTGTTTAACTCATGCCTTATTATGTCTCTCCTTTGGATAATGATACTATAAGGGAGTATTGGGTTAAATATCTGCTGATTGAACGGTCACAGGTGTTGTTAAGCATGTACTCATCTAAGCCTTTTTTAAACAGCCGTTATGTCCGGTGTTGCACGGTCTATGAGGAAGGCGATAGCTGAAACGCGTAAGACCGCTGCTACACTGGCTTTTTTACTGAAGTTTTGATGTGATACATTGCCTAGGTATCGTTCAACCCTTTTTTTAATATAATATGATGTTTTATTTTTTACCTGTCCCGTGCCTCGCTGTTTTGTTTTGATTGTTGGATTTTTAGTTGGAATGCAGGGATTCCTTTGGCAGTTTGCAGGGAGACAGAGGTAAAGTAGAGGAGGAGCTGGAGAGCTGTGTGCTCCAGGATCTTCTGTACAGAAGCGCTTTTTGGAGAGCATTTTAGATGGGAACGAAGGAAATAAAGAACGATTAGCATTATAGGAGAGGACCATCCGAACTGTGAGTTCCTCTCAAACAGGTAGATTACGAGTTATGAGCGCTATAGAGTTTTTAACAAACGCAACAAAAGTTGCGTTATTTCACCCTCCATAGTGCAGCCATTACAAGTTTTTAAACAAGTTGAGCTTCATACCGCACACATTACAAGCGCTGTTTTAACATGCTCGTGCACGCTTTCCCCATAGACATCAATTGGGAGAATGGGTTAGAAAAAAACCTAGCACCTGCGATCGCGGAATGAAAAGCTCTGTAACGCAGTCCCATTGATGTCTATGGGAAAAAAAGTAACGTTTAAACCTAACCTAACACCCCTAACTTTAACATAAATAAAATAGAGCTAAATTAAAGTTACAATTATTAACTAAATAATACCTAGTTAAAACTAAATACATACTTACCTGTAAAATAAAACCTAAGCTAGCTACAATAAAACTAATAGTTATATTGTAGCTAGCTTAGGTTTTTTTTTCCACAGGTAAGTTTGTTATTATTTTAACTAGGTAGACTAGTTAGTAAATAGTTATTAACTATTTACTAACTACCTAATTAAAATAAATACAAACTTACCTGTGAAATAAAACCTAAGCTGCCTTACACTAAAACCTAACATTACAAAAATAAAAAACCTACCTTTACAAAAAATATCAAACGAAATGATCAAAAATAATAAAAATTATTCCTATTCTAATACCCTTTTAAAAAAATAAAATAAAACCCACCCCAAAATAAAAAACCCTAATCTATAATAAACTACCAAGGGCCCTTAAAAGGGACTTTTGTAGGGCATTGTAATAAAGATAACAGCTAGACTTGTGTGTGGCGGAAAAATTAGTTTTGGTTTATTTTGGACCGATTCGGATGTTTTCGATTTTCGTTTTCGGATCGATTAGAATTTAAATACATTTGAATGCATTCGTTTTGGATTCATTCAGATTCAAATAAATTTGGATGTATTCGGTTCGGATTCGATTTGTAAATTTGGAAGTTCGGTATGTGTTAGGTGGGATGTGCTGTGTATTAGACTAGTATTATGTACTGTAACATTAGGTGTAACCCATAGCAGAGTGATATAACCTAATATACTGTACAATACTAGTGTAATTGTGAGTAGTCCATGGCCATCCGAAGGTTACGAATAAATCCAAACTAATTTGGATTTATTAGTTAGTTTTGTTGCTACGGTAATTCGGAAATTCAAATCGATCCGAAGCTCCGAATTTGACAAATTCGTCTGAATTTCGATTCAGAACAAAACGAAACACACTTGTCTAATAACAGCTCTTTTCCTACAAAATAAAAAAACCCTAACAGTATACAAACCCCCACACCCCAAACACACAAAATAAAAATAAATTACAACCTAATCTACCCATTGCCCTGAAAAGGGCATTTGTATGGGCATTGCCCTTAAAAGGGCATTCAGCTCATTTTCCTGCCCTTATAAGGGCATTCAGCTCTTTTATGAAATGCCCAAGCCCTAATCTAAAAAAAAACCCACCCCAAAACGGAAAAAAAACATTACACAAAATGACAAACAAATTATCCAAAATAATAAAAAATATTTCTATTCTAATACCCATTTAAAAAAAAAAAACACCCCAAAATAAAAGAAACCTAATCTAGAATAAACTACCAATAGCCCTTAAAAGGGCCTTTTGTAGGGCATTGCCCTAAAGATAACAGCTCTTTTTCTGAAAAAAAAATACAAAGACCCACTAACATTACAAAACCTCACCCCCCCAAACCCACAAAATAAAAAAAAACTATCGAAAAAACCTAATCTACCCATTGCTCTGAAAAGGGCATTTGTATGGGCATTGCCGTGAAAAGGGCATATAGAACTTTTGCTGACCTTAAAAGGGCATTCAGCTCTTTTAAGAGTGCCCACCCTAATCTAAAAAACAAACACCCCCAAAAAACATAAAAAAACTAACACTAACCCCTCTTTAGGTACTCACAGTTGTTGAAGTTCCGCTTGAACGATCTTCATCCCGGTGGCTCCATCTTCATCCAGGCGGCTCCATCTTCATCCATCATGAGACCAGCATCTTCTTCATTCCTGCAGTGGCGGAGCGGTGATGTGCGGAGGTGGAGGTCCAGGCCAAGGTCCAAGGCGGAGGACTAGGTGAAGGTCCAAGGCGGAGGTCCAGGTGGAGGTCCAAGGTTGAGGTCCATCGATCCGTTGTGGAGGTCCTCTTAATGCGATCATCCGCTGCACACTGAGGATTGAAATGCAAGGTACCCCTTTTATACTTTGGGTACCATTGCATTCCTATTGGATGATCAATTTGAATAAGCCAATAAGAATTAGGGCTGCTAAAAGCCTATTGGCTGTTCAAATCAGCCAATAGGATTTAAGCAGCTCTTATTCTATTGGATGATTCGAATCAACCAATAGAATGAGAGCTGCTTACATCATATTGGCTGATTTGAACAGCCAATAGGATTTTAGCAGCCCTTATTCCTATTGGCTGATTCATAATTCTCAGCCAATAGTTGGATCGATGGACCTCCACCTGGACCTCTGCCTTGGACCTCCGCCTGGACCTCCGCCTTGGACCTTTGCCTGGACCTCCGCCTTGGACCTTCACCTGGACCTCTGCCTCCACGCATTGACCACTCCGCCTCCGCAGGGATGAAGAAGATGCTGGTCCCTCAATGGATGAAGATGGAGCTGTCTGGATGAAGACCTCTTGCCACCTGGATGTCCGGACTAGATATTTGGGGGTTAGTGTTAGGATTTTTTAAACTTTTTTGGGTGGGGTTTTTTTTAGTTTAGGGTTTGGGCTTTTCTTAAAAGAGCTAAATGCCCTTTTCAGGGCAATGCAAAAGAGCTAAATTATTTTGGGGCATTGGGTGGGTGGTGGGTTTTACTGTTGGGGGGTCTTTGTGGGTTTTTTACAGGTAAAAGAGCTGTTTAACTTAGGGAAATGCCCTACAAAAGGTCTTTTTAAGGGCTATCAGTAGTTTATTGTAGGCTAGGTTTTTTTTTATATAGGGCTATTAGATTAGGTGTAATTCTTTTCTATTTTTGAAAATTTTGTTTGTTATTTTTCGTAATTTAGTGTTTGTTATATTTTGTTATTTAGTATTTTTTATTTTTTGTAATTAGATATTTTGTAATTTTTAGAGTAGTGTTAGGATTTTTTTAATGTGTATTTTAGTTTTCTTTAATTGGTAGTTAGTTTAATTTTAGTTTAATAGTTATATTAGTTTAATTGTTAGTTTAAACTTAGTTTTTTTAATTTGACAGGTAAGTTTTAATTTAAGATATGGAAATTGTAATTTTAATATAAAGTTAGGGGGGCATTAGGTTTAGGGGTTACCAGTTTAAATTAGTTTATTGCGATGTGGGGAGCTTTCGGTTTAGAGGTTAATAGTTTAATTTAGTATATTTCGTTGTGGGGGCTTGTGGTTTAGGAGATAATCAGTTTATTATAGTGGCGGCGGTGTCGGGGAGTGGCGGAATAGGGGTTAATAGATTTATTACAGTGTGGACGATGTTGGGGTTCGGGGGAAAAGGGGTTGAATAACTTTAGTATAGTGCCGGCAATGTCGGGGAGCAGCGGAATAGGGCTTAATAAATTCTATTAGTGGCAGCGATTTAGGGAGCAGCACATTAGGGGTTAATAACTTTAATATAGTGTTTGCGATGCGGGAGGGCTTCGGTTTAGGGGTTAATAGGTAGTTTATGGGTGTTTGTGACAGTTTAGTTATGAGTTTTATGTAACAGTTTTGTAGCGTAAAACTCATAACTACTGGTCTCAGATTGAGAAACGGATCGTGTCGGTATAGGCTGGAACGCAAGCTTTTTAGCCTCACCGCAAAACTTGTTATGACTGGGCTATGGAAGTCCCATGAAAAAACGTAATTTTTACGTGTGCTGGACTGACGTTGCGTTGCAGGCTAAAAGGCTTGCAATATAGTTATACCGACAAGGAGATTTACTGTCAGTGACAGGAACATTTGCACAGTATTTAGTACTAGCCACGTCTGGGATATATAAAAGTTACAGCTTTTTGTTCTCAGTGGCACTGAGCATTGCAGAGGGATATATTATTGTTGCAATTTCATATATACGGTATCCCACAGAAGTGAGTACAAAACCCCGCGCATTTTTGTAAATATTTTATTATACTTTTCATGTGTCATAACTGATAAAATTAACACGTTGCTAGAATGTAAAAGTAGTGAGTGTAGCAAGCCTGTATAAAAGTGTAAATTTGCTTTCCCCCCTCAAAATAACTCAACATACAGCCATTAATGTCTAAACCTTTGGCAACAAAAGTGAGTACACCCCTAAGTGGAAATGGCCAAATTGGGCCCAAAGTGTCAATATTTTGTGTGGCCACCATTGTTTTCCAGCACTTCCTTAACCCTCTTGGACATTGAGTTCACCAGAGCTTCACAGGTTGCCACTGGAGTCCTCTTCCACTCCTCCATGACAACATCATGGAGCTGGTGGATATTAGAGACCTTGCACTCCCCCACCTTCCATTTGAGGATGCCCCACAGATGCTCAATAGGGTTTAGGTCTGGAGACATGCTTGGGCAGTCAATCACCTTTACCCTCAGCTTCTTTAGCAAGGCAGTGGTCATCTTGGAGGGTGTGTTTGGGGTCATTATCATGTTGGGAATACTGCCATGTGGCCAAGTCTCTGAAGGGAGAGGATCATGCCTCTGCTTCAGTATGTCATAGTACATGTTGGCATTCATGGTTCCCTCAATGAACTGTAGCTACCCAATGCCGGCAGCACTCATGCAGGTACAGACCATGACACTCCCACCACCATGCTTAACTGTAGGCAAGACACACTGGTCTTTGTACTCCTCACCTAGTTGCCGCCACACACGCTTGTCCACCATCTGAACCAAATAAGTTTATCTTGGTCTCATTGGACCACAGGACATGGATCCAGTAATCCATGTCCTTAGTTCTTTTTGAACTTGAATGTCCTTTAAAGGGACATGAAACCCAAAATATATATTTCATGAATCCGATAGGGAACACAGATTTAAGCAACATTCCAATTTTCTTCTATTATCTAATTTGCTTCATTCTCTAGATATCTTTTGTTGAAGAAATAGCAATGCAAATGGGTGAGCCAATCGCACGCAGTTTCTTTGTGTAGCCACCAATCAGCAGCTACAGACCCTATTTAGATATGCTTTTCAACAAACGATATCAAGAGAAAGAAGCAAATTAGATAGAAGTAAGCTGGAAAGTTGTTTAAAATTGCTTACTCTTTCTAAAATATGAAAGAAAATATTTGTGTTTTATGTCCCTTTAAATGCTTTTAATCACAATATCTATACGGATATTATTCCACTTTTGTTTTAAGTATTTTGTGAGTTATGCATCATTTAGCTCTAATGGTTATATAACTATACTATAATATATTTTCTTCACTACTATTTATATAAATGTATATTTTTGTCCATCTTCTGTCACACATATTTGTTGTAGTCGCTAACAGGCTTCCCCCCCCCCCCATTGTTGCACAATTAAGAAATAGACATAGCAACCAAGCACAGAAAATAGCATTCACACGGCAACTCTTTTATAACTGCTCAGGTTCATTTTTTATATTATTTTTGCTCGTTTTTAGCACTCTGACCTTGTGAAAGTAATTTTATTTTTTTATTGGAAAAAAAATCATAATTCCCCCTTGGAGTCTCTGTAGCCTTTTCACCTCCTACAGATCAGTGTTTCAAGAACATATCTCAATTTTCCTACATTTTAACAATTGAGGACATAAGCATCTGACACCAATATGGAAAAAGTAGTGGAATTCAATACGTAAAGTAGAAGGCAAACCTAGCATTAATGTCCAGCAAGGGATCCCTCAACTACTAACCATTTGTAAAAAAGAAAAGAGGCTAAGGCCCCTAGTTATCAAGCCGTCAACCTCAAATACGCTGGAATTCCGCAGCGTATTTGTGGCGAGGCTGATTCGCCTTAGTTATCAAGCCCTAGACACCGGCAAAAGTAGAATATAGTGACGTAAGCTTCGATCCGCCGGACTCAGTCCGACACAGATCGATTCTTACATCACTACAGATGTTCCGCACATAAGTGCGGCACTATCTAACTACTTTTGCTAGTTATCAAAAAACTAGCAGGTACGCTCGGCACTTTTCCGGCCCAGCGTACCTGGTTTTCAAACCACCGCCCTGGAGGCGGCGGATCCCATAGGAATCAATGGGAGTCTGACCATAGCGAAATTCCTTTTCGCTGCTGCCAGACATCCCATTGATTCCTATGGGAGCTGTCTACACCTAACACCCTAACATGTACCCCGAGTCTAAACACCCCTAATCTATCCCCCCTACACCGCCGCAACTAAATAAAGTTATTACACCCTAAACTGCCGCTCCCCGGAGCCCACCGCAACTATAATAAATATGTTAACCCCTAAAACCGCCGCTCCTGGACACCGCCGCCACCTACATTATACCTATTAACCCCTATCCTGCCCCCCCCTATACCGTCACCACCTATAATAAAGTTATTAACCCCCTATCCTGTGGATCCCGGACCTTGCCGCAACTAAATAAATAGTTTAACCTCTAAACCGCTGCTCCCCGGACCCCGCCGCAACCTATATTAAACTTATTAACCCCTAATCTGCCCCCCCTACACCGTCGCCACCTATAATAATTTATTAACCCCCTATCCTGCCCCCCCCCCTTACACCGCCGCCCCTGTAATAAAATTATTAACCCCTAAACCTCAAGTCTAACACTAACCCTAACAACCACCTAACTTAAATATTAATTAAATAAATCTAAATAATATTTCTCTTATTAACTAAATTAATCCTATTTAAAACTAAATACTTACCTTTAAAATAAACCCTAATATAGCTACAATATAAATAATAATTATATTGTAGCTATTTAATAGCTACCTAATTAAAATCCAGAGAAATTAACCTGTAAAATAAAAACTAACCTAAGTTACAATTACACCTAACTCTACACTATACTTTAATAAATTATTCCTATTTAAAACTAAATACTTACCTGTAAAATAATTACCTGTAATAATTACATTGTAGCTATTTTAGGATTTATATTTATTTTACAGGTAACTTTGTATTTATTTTAGCTAGTTAGAATAGTTATTAAATAGTTATTAACTATTTAATAACTACCTAGCTAAAATAAATACAAAATTACCTGTGAAATAAATCCTAACCTAAGTTACAATTAAACCTAACACTACACTATCATTAAATTAATTAAATAAATTAGCTACAAATAACTACAATTAAATAAACTAACTAAAGTACAAAAAATAAAAAAAAGCTAAGTTACAAAAAATAAGTTACAAATATTTAAAAAATATTACAACAATTTTAAGCTACTTACACCTAATCTAAGCCCCCTAATAAAATAACAAAGCCCCCCAAAATAAAAAAATTCCCTACCCTATTCTAAATTAAAATGTTACCAGCTCTTTTACCTTACCAGCCCTTAAAAGAGCCTTTTGCGGGGCATGCCCCAAAGAATTCTGCTCTTTTGCCTGTAAAATAAAAATACAACCCCCCAACATTAAAACCCACCACCCACATACCCCTAATCTAACCCAAACCCCCCTTAAATAAACCTAACACTAGCCCCTGAAGATCATCCTACCTTGAGTTCCGATCAGCCAATAGAATGCGAGCTCAATCTGATTGGCTGATTGGATCAGCTAATCGGATTGAACTTCAATCTGATTGGCTGATTCAATCAGCCAATCAGATTTTTCCTACCTTAATTCTGATTGGCTGATAGAATCATATCAGCCAACCGGAATTGAAGGGACGCCATCTTGGATGACGTCCCTTAAAGGAACCTTCATTCGTCATTAGTCCGTCGGGGAAGAAGGATGTTCCGCGTCGGCGGGATGAAGATGGATCCAGAAGAAAGAAGATTGAAGATGCCGCTTGGAAGAAGACATTGCCCGGTTGGAAGACCTCTTCAGCTCCGCCTGGATGATGACTTCATCGGATGGAAGACTTCTTCAGCGCCCCTTGGATGATGACTTCTGCCGCTCTGGATCTCCTCTTCGGTTCCATCGGTGGTCGGCTGGCTGAAGACGACTCAAGGTAGGATGATCTTCAGGGGGGTAGTGTTAGGTTTATTTAAGAGGGGTTTGGGTTAGATTAGCGGTATGTGGGTGGTGGGTTTTAATGTTGGGGGGTTGTATTTTTATTTTACAGGCAAAAGAGCAGAATTCTTTGGGGCATGCCCCACAAAAGGCCCTTTTAAGGGCTGGTAAGGTAAAAGAGCTGGTAACTTTTTAATTTAGAATAGGGTAGGGCATTTTTTTATTTTGGGGGGCTTTGTTATTTTATTAGGGTGCTTAGATTAGGTGTAAGTAGCTTAAAATTGTTGTAATATTTTTTAAATGTTTGTAACTTATTTTTTTTATTTTTTGTAACTTAGCTTTTTTTATTTTTTGTACTTTATTTAGTTTATTTAATTTAATTTAATTGTAGTTATTTGTAGCTAATTTATTTAATTAATTTAATGATAGTGTAGTGTTAGGTTTAATTGTAACTTAAGTTAGGATTTATTTTACAGGTAATTTTGTATTTCTTTTAGCTAGGTAGTTATTAAATAGTTAATAACTATTTAATAACTATTCTAACTAGCTAAAATAAATACAAAGTTACCTGTGAAATAAATATAAATCCTAAAATAGCTACAATGTAGTTATTAATTATATTGTAGCTATCTTAGGGTTTATTTTACAGGTAAGTATTTAGTTTTAAATAGGAATAATTTATTAAAGTATAGTGTAGTGTTAGGTGTAATTGTAACTTAGGTTAGTTTTTATTTTACAGGTAAATTTCTCTTTATTTTAGCTAGGTAGCTATTAAATAGTTAATAACTATATAATAGCTATTGTACCTAGTTAAAATAAATTGAAAGTTGCCTGTAAAATAAAAATAAATCCTAAGATAGCTACAATATAATTATTATTTATATTGTAGATATTAGGGTTTATTTTAAAAGTAAGTATTTATTTTTAAATAGGATTAATTTAGTTAATAAGAGAAATATTATTTAGATTTATTTAATTAATATTTAAGTTAGGGGGGTGTTAGGGTTAGTGTTAGACTTAGGTTTAGGGGTTAATAATTTTATTACAGTGGCGGCGGTGTAGGGGGGGCAGGATAGGGGTTAATAAATTTATTATAGGTGGCGACGGTGTAGGGGGGGGCAGATTAAGGGTTAATACGTTTAATATAGGTTGTGGCGGGGTCCGGGAGCGGCGGTTTAGGGGTTAAACTATTTATTTAGTTGCAGCGAGGTCCGGGATCCGCAGGATAGGGGTTAATAACTTTATTATAGGTGGCGGCGGTATAGGGGCGGCAGGATAGGGGTTACTAGGTATAATGTAGGTGGCGGCGGTGTCCGGGAGCGGCGGTTTAGGGGTTAATACATTTATAAGAATTGCGGTGGAGTCTAGGAGCGGCGGTTTAGGGGTTAATAACTTTATTGAGTTGCGGGGGGCTCCGGGGGCGCCGGTATAGGGTGTAGAACAGTGTAGTTAGTGTGGGTGCTTAGTGACAGGGGTATCAATAAAGCTGTCAAAAAGCCGAAGAGCAGCGAGATCGGATGAGTGATAACTCTCACAGTCCGCTGCTCATTGCCCCGTACTTGGTGTGCGGCTTTTTGATAGCTTTTTTGATAACTTAGGCGAAATTTTGAAGGTCCGCGGCAGCGATGGTAGGCGAGCTTAGGCGGGCGTATTGAACCGGCGAAGGCAGGTAAAGTAGACGGCTTGATAACTACCCCCCTAAGAAGGAAAAGGTCCAAAAAACATGAGCCAATGATAAAGCTCTCCAAGTGACCCCACTCTAAATATGATACAACTCCACAGCCGCTCCCTAATCTATTCAAGCAGTCCCTCATCCACTAGCTTTGCTTTACTAGTCCACACTAACTTCAAACGTGTATAGGCAATAACATGGTTCAAATAAATATAGACAAAACAGTCTTTAAGGGTCTCTATGAATCTAGTCTTCACAGCCAGTGCCTTACATTACTCAATTTCTGCACCACAGACCTTCAATAAGGATTGATTAGTAGTCAACTCTAAGCCATAGGGACATCTTGGAAAAAGTGTTAAACAAGAACTTGAACCTAGTTCTGAGTGTAAAACATAATAAGTAAAACAAGAGAAACAATAGGACAGGAAGGTAGGGGGGGGGGGAATAAACAAACATTAATGGAAAGCCAAGCTCCTCTTCATAGTTGTGTCAAAATCCAAACTCCAGACTACAAAATGTCTGTAATCCAACAAATCCAATACATTCTCATTTTTCTTATTGTCTAAGCTTTGTGACACCATTTTTTGAAAATACATATCTTCTAAAAGACAATTTAGGCTACTATTCATCCTATTAACATGTGTCATAGTATACTTACAGACATTGCTATTCTGCAAACTAAGTAGATATACATTTAACATTATAGTATAGACAAAAATATACAGTCAAAGCCTGAAATTGTACATTCTATATACATTACTATAATTTGTGTGTCATTTACTTTTAAAATTTCCATTTTACCATGTGTATCTGATCAAATATGTAATAATAAAAGTATCAGTTTCATCTGGTGACAAAACAACACTCATGGATCATTTAACAAAGTCGTTCAGCACTCCATTGCTCTATTATATACCTCATAAATCTACTAAAATAAAACAGCTTCACAGTTTTTCCCTCAAACATACGGCAAAAGAACAGCTGAAGAAATAAACAGCAAGGTTTCTGTGTATCTTATTTACTGTCATCATACAAGGAAAATCTGTATTACAGCATTGTGATGATCAAAACTTTCAGACACGAAAAATTGGAATTTTTTAAAAACGATGTCAGTTTGGTATTCGCATATGTCTAAGAAACTAATGCTTTTTTGTAGAAATTATGATTTATGAATTTATTCTGTCAAACAATACAAATAATATATCTAATTATTAACATTTTCATATGTTTATATTCATAAGAAAAATATATTTTCATGCATATTTATAAAATGGGGCATGAGAAAAGTTATTACTAAACATTGTAGTTTTTGGTAACAGCTGACATCATATGGCTACTATAAATTAATGGAATAATCACTTCAGTGTATAGAGTGTTGTCAGTGTTGTAAAAGGGATTAATGTGGAACAAAAGGAAAGTAAAATATTGCATTATATCCTCACTGTATAGTAATGTGTGTTTTTATCTTCTTTTTTTTTTCTTGTGGAAAAAAACTATGTAACTGTGCTTTGTGTTGTCATGCAATTGTTGTTATAATACTGCAGAATATGTTGCAACTTTTTATTTTATAATAATAATGATAATAAGATTTATTCTGCAGCTACTGTAGAAAAAATGAAAAATGAAAAATGGGTAAATCATTGCTTAGCTGAGATGTTGCTGAGATGCTGAACTGATAGGCTAGATACATTTGCTCTGTTGAAACTATACAATCTTCCTCGTGATACAATACAGGTGGCCCTCGTTTTACAACGGTTCAATTTACACTGTTTCAGAATAACAACCTTTTTTTTTTTCCAGTCATGTGACTGCTATTGAAAAGCATTGAGAAGCAGTGCATTTATTAAAATAGCCAGTAGGTGGAGCTGTCCGCTGGTGTTGCAGCAAATCCAAGCAAGCTGAAATTAATCAGTTTAACCAGACCTGAGCTATCAAGCAGATTTCTAAGGAACAAGATCTTCCTGTCTATAAATCAGTCCAGATTGGAATGCATAGAAAGAACTGTTTGCAGAAAAATGCAAGTGAAGTCTGTGTTGTGTGATTATTTTATTATGTTTATAATGCTGTTTAGCAAATGTTTCTGTTCATTTAACTTAGTTTAATTATAAATTCTGTGTTGTGTGATTATTTTATTACATTTATAATGCTGTTTAGCATTTAAAGTCTTCATTTCAAAGCTTTAAAAATAATGTATTAGGTGTTACTTATGAAAATTTTGAGAGGGGCCTGGAACCTAACTCCCTCACTTCCCATTGACTTACATTATAAACTGGGTTTCAATTTACAACGGTTTCGATTTACAACCATTCCTTCTGGAACCTAACCCTGGCATAAACTGAGGGCTACCTGTACATTATAAAGAAGGAATATAGTTAAAAACAGCCTGCAGATGTACACAAGTGTGAGATTTGTGTGGTCAAACTGGCACCTCTTTCATGGTCCATGAATTTAGAGTCCATGAATTTAGATATATGAACATATGGTTGACATTTCAGAGTTTCTATGGTTTTTGAGTAGAAAGATATATAACACTAAATGATAGCACTTGACACATCACAAACCTAATTTGTTCATGTACCATTTACTAGGCATGAAAATATAAATTAAAACTAAGTAGAAATACAATCATTATGCATATATGGCATTAAAGGGACATTCCAGACAAAATTGGAATCCACATGGATGCATTTCAGTTTTGAATGGAAGCATTTTTGTAATATATACATGTATTAGCAACAATGCTTCTAATAAAAACTACAGCTGTTTAAAAAGTGTATTTAAGTATGCACCGCGCACCAGCATTTTAAACACAGCACATGCTCAGAGATCATGGTAATGTCTCAATATGTTAATTGCTGACATGCCAAGCCCCACTGGAACTCTTATCAACTGCAGTATTTAAAATGCTGGTACACTGAGAATATCAAGCTATGCTTCACGTGCAGAGAAAAATCTAAAACACTGATAACTTTTACTAGAAGCATTTTTTCCAATACGTGTATATTGCAAAAATGTTTCTATTCAAAGATGGAATTCATCTATGTGCATTTAAATTTTGACCGGAATGTCCCTTTAAATGTGATGGAAACATTAAGGCAGTTACTTTTATGATTAGCAAATATTTACTGTATAATGCATCCAAAGAAATTTCATGTTTAATATTTGCACAGAATCAACCATTTGTGCTGTATGTCATAGAGTTTAATTAAACAATTAATTGCATTAACATACAGCCATATGCATTAGTTTTTGGAAGAATCAAAGAAAATAATGAAAATGGCATTTTCGGTATTTTATGAAAAACTAAAATGACTGAAAATAAAAAAACAAAAACAAAAATTAAAAAGAAAATCAAAGTGCTTTATTTTCTTTTAAAATGTTTGTTTTCAGTTGGTGTATGCTGTTTTTATGATGCAAGCAGGCATTATCCAATGAATGCAAACCAGGAAGGAGCAGCAAAATAAACAGTTTATTTTAGCCTGTCAGTAGCATGTGATGTTTTCTAGCCAACCAGCATTCTCAAGGGAGAAAGGGAAGTGAAAGGGCAATTTGTAATTTATTGCAGAACTGCTCAGAGGCTCAGATGTGTTTGGTGGTCACACCATTGCATGTCTTGTCATAGCTGTGTTTGTAGTAGGGGCTGCCACTGATGTTCTTGTGGCTGCTGTGATAGCTGGGGAAGGAAAGGGTCTGTGACTGTGCTTTGAGGGAGCAGGGCCCTTCTTGGTGGGATTATTTCTCTGCATTATTGTTTTTTGTTTTTTTATTAAAAAGAAATGGTTGCTGCTGGCTGATAATATATCATGGTGTACTGAAGTGAAATGTGCTGTGTTTCTTTTTACTTCTTTTCCTTAATTGGGTTAAAAAGAGTTAAGGGTTTTTGAAGTATTAAAGGGACTTGAAACCCACATTTTTTCTTTCATGATTTAGAAAGAGAATGCAATTTTAAACATCTTTCTAATTTACTTCTATTATCTAATTTGTTTTATTCTCTTGATATTCGTTGCTGAAAAGCATATCTAGATATGCTCAGTAGCTGCTGATTGGTTGCTGCACATAGAAGCCTCATGTGATTGGCTCACCCATGTGCATTGCTTTTTCTTCAAATAAGGATATCTAAAAAATTAAGCAAAATAAATAATAGAAGTAAATTGTAATGTTGTTTAAATTTGTATTCTCTATCTGAATCATGAAAGAAAGATTTTGGGTTTAGTTGCCCTTTAAGGTAGTAAAGGGCTAAAAAAGGAAACTTAAAAATAGTATAACAAAAAAAACTGAGTGTGGCTTCAGAACAAACAGATTCAGTAAACAACTGGTTCATATCTATGAAAAAGTACAATAAAACTTATAATTGCAAAGCCAGCAGCCGCTTAGCTATGCGACAAAAGGGTTAATACATTTTTAAAATTAAAGTGGGCATGTGAGAGTGAGATTGTTTGTGTCGTGAGTAAAAATGGTTGTTGGTTGACGCAATTACATGGTGTTACTGATTGCAAGACTGAGACCACATAATTCAACCGATGACAAGTATGTGTGGCAATATAGGATTGTGTGGACACAGAAAAATGGTTGACGCAATTACATGGTGTTATTGATTACAAGACTGAGACCACATAATTCAACCGATGACAAGTATGTGTGGCAATATAGGATTGTGTGGACACAGTAAAATGGTTGACGCAATTACATGGTGTTATTGATTACAAGACTGAGACCACATAATTCAACTGATGACAAGTATGTGTGGCAATATAGGATTGTGTGGACACAGTAAAATGGTTGACGCAATAACATGGTGTTACTGACACTGCTTGTGTAACACCACATTGTGCTAATTCAATCATCAAGTATGCGTGGTATGGGAAATGAGTGTTTATATGTAGGTATGTGGCTGTTGTATTTGTTTTTTGTTTTAATCATTTGTAACCTAAATAGAAAGTAATTATTAACAAACATTACCATCCCGGCGGAGAAGGCCATGATAAATGCAACCAAAGCATACATTTGTAAGCCACTTTTCATTTTATTTCTATTATCAATTTTGCTTGATAATCTTGGTATCCTTTGTTGAAGGTGAAGCAATGCATTACTTGGAGGCAGCTAGCTGAACACATTGTTAAGCCAATGAGAAGAGGCATATATGTGCAGCCACCAATCATCTGCTAGCTCCCTTCCTGTTTCTAAACCTCAGGCTACCTGTAAGATATGCTTTTCAACAAAGGATACCAAGAAAAAGAAGCAAATTAGATAAAGTAAGGACATTGGAAAGTTGTTTAAAAGTGTTTGCTCTATCTGTATCATGGAGAAAAATCAAGAATCTGCACTGAAGTTCAAAACAAAAATGTTAGTTTGAAACAAAAATTTCAAATGAAAATATTTAAAACTAATTCGACCAAGAACAAAATTAACTAAAACAAGAATTCTAGATTACGAGCTGTGCATTACGGTTTTAACTCTAAACAAATGGCCATTTCAGAGTAAAAACAGTAACGCAGCCATTACGAGTCTTGTTGGTATAGCTGTATCGCAAGCATTTTAGTCTGTAACGCAACGTCAATCCGCACTCAAAAAATTAATTTTTTGCGTGGGATTTCCATAGCGCCGTTATTACAAGTTGTGGGGTGAGGCTAAAATGCTTGCGTTCCAGTCAATACCGACACGATCCGTTCCGCTATCTGAAAGCAGTAGTTATGAGTTTTGTGCAACGAAAATGTTTCACAAAACTCCAAACTAAAATGTTACAAAGTACACTAACACCCATAAACAACCTATTAACCCCTATTCCATTGCCCTCCTGCATCGCAAACACTATTAAAAACGTATTAACCCCTAATCTGCCTCTCCCGACATCGCCACCACTAATAAGTTATTAACCCCTATTCCGCCGCTCCCCGACATTGCTGCCACAATAATAAAGTTATTAAGCCCTATTCCCCTGCACCCCAACATCACCGACACTATAATAAAGCTACCCCTATTCCGCTGCTCCCCGATATCGCCGCCACTAAATAAAGTTATTAACCCCTAAACCTCTTGCCTCCCACATCACCGCCACTAAATAAACCTATTAACCCCTAAACTGCCAGCCCCCCACATCGCAAAAAACTAAATTAAACTATTAACCCCTAAACCTAACAACCCCCCAACTCCCAACTTTGAATTAAAATAACAATATCCCTATCTTAAAAAAAATAAAAACTTACCTGTGAAATTAAAAAAACCTAAGTTTAAACTATAAATTAAACTATAAATTAACCTAACATAACATATACTAAAATTAAAATAACTACCAATTAAATAAACTAAATTAAACATTTAAAAATACCTAACACTACTAAAAAATGTAAGTCTAAAATTACAAAAAATAAAAAATACTAAATTACAAAAAATAACAAACACTAAATTACGAAAAAATAACAAGCGAAATTATCCAAAATAAAAACAATTACACCTAATCTAATAGCCCTATAAAAAAGCCCCCCCAAAATAAAAAAAACATAGCCTATAATACCACTACCAAGAGCCCTTAAAATGGCCTTTTGTAGGTCATTGCCCTAAAGAAATACAAAGACCCCCCAACAGTAAAACCCACCACCCAACCAACCCCCCAAAATAAAAAACCTAAACTAACCATTGCCCTGAAAAGGGCATTTGTATGGGCATTGCCCTTAATAGAGCATTTAGCTCTTTTGCATTGCCCTTAAAAGGGCATGTAGCTCTATTAAAAAAATCCCAAACCCTAATCTAAAAAAAAAACCCACCCAAAAAAAGTTGAAAAAAACCTAACACTAACGACCCACTTACAGTTACTGAAGTCCGGACATCCAGGCAGCAAAGTCTTCATCCAGGCAGTGAGGTCTTCATCCATCCAGGCGACATCTTCTATCTTCATCCATCCAGGTGGGGTCTTCTATCTTCATCCAGGTGGCATCTTTTATCTTCATCCCGGTGGCGTCTTCTATCTTCATCCTGGCGGCGCGGAGAGGGTCCATCCTTGAAGACATACGGTGCGGAGCATCCTCTTCATACGGTCACCGCCGTACACTGAATCTTCAATGCAAGGGAGGCTTTTCAAAATGGCATCCCTTGCATTCCCATTGGCTGATTTGATTTTTGAAATTCAAATAAGCCAATAGGATGAGATGAGAGCTACTGAAATCCTATTGGCTGTTCAAATCAGCCAATAGGATTAGAGCTACTGAAATTCTATTGGCTATTCAAATAGGTTTATTTAGTGGCGGTGATGTGGGAGGCCAGAGGTTTAGGAGTTAATAACTTTATTTAGTGGGGGCGATATTGGGGAGTGGCGGAATAGGGGTTAATAGCTTTATTATAGTGCCGACGATGTTGGGGTGCGGGAGAATAGGGGTTAATAACTTTATTATAGTGACAGCGATGTCAGGGAGTGGCGAAATAGGGGTTAATAACTTTATTATAGTGGCAGCGATGTCGGGGAGCAGTGGAATAGGGGTTAATAACTTTTATTAGTAGCGGCGATGTTGGGAGTGGCAGATTAGGGGTTAACTTTATTTTGGTGTCAGCAATGTCAGGGGCAGCAGATTAGGGGTGTTTAGACGTGAGGTTTATATCAGGGTAACTTTTTTATCCCATAGACATCAATGAGGTTGCGTTAAGGCGCTTCAGGTGTTTTGTTTCTAACACGTTCTCCCCCTTGATTTCTATGGGGAAAGCGTGCATGAGCACGTATTCTCAGTCCTTGGATTTTGTGCGGCATGGAGCTAAACACCACCATATCGCACGCACAAGGCAGCTTTTTAGAAACTTGTAATGGCAGCACTATGGAGGGGGAAATAATACAACTTTTTTTGTGTTCGTTTCACACCCTCTATAGCGCAAAACTTGTAATCTAGGCAATATACTTTTGTATAGTGCCCTTTCAATTATCCTTATTATTATATGTGAACTTTATAATTTCTGAGGCAACTTTAAAGGGACAGTCAAGTCCAAAAATAACTTTCATGTTTCAAATAGGGCATGTAATTTTAAACAACTTTCCAATTTACTTTTATCACCAATTTGCTTTGTTCCTTTGCTATTCTTAGTTGAAAGCTAAACCTAGGAGGTTCATATGCTAATTTCTTACACTTTGAAGGCCACCTCTAATCTAAATGCATTTTGATAGTTTTTCACCACTAGAGGGCATTAGTTCACGTGTTTCATATAGATAACATTGAGCTCATGCACGTGAATTTACCATGGAGACAGCTCTGATTGGCTAAAATGCAAGTCTGTCAAAATAACTGAAATAAGGGGGCAATCTGCTGAGGCTTAGATACAAGGTAATTACAGAGGTAAAACGTGTATAATTATAACTGTAATGGTTATGTGAAACTGGGGAATTGGTAATTAAGGGATAATCTATCTTTTAAAACAACACAAATTCTGGTTTTGACTGTCCCTTTAAGGTTTAAATAACCATCCCAAATAGTAGAAAAATCATCCACTGTGTGAATCTGTCTGTCTATTAATATAATATACTATGGAATGGCACTGTCAAATAGTTTTTTCAACATCTTAAAATATTGGAATTATCAACAACAACATCTTTCATGTCAAATTTACTTCCTTAGGCAATATTCTGACAAAGGGCTTGCCCTGAATGTTATTAGGAAACTATAAAGACATATCTTTCTTTCAAAATAATTGAAAGAGGCAAATATGATATTCACATCACCAAAAGCTCAAAATATCAAAACACAGTACTTCCATGTTAAACATCTCAGTTAGTAAAATTAGACAGACAAGTTTTATCATGTATTTATACACTTCATAGAGTTTTTCCTTCTCTAAGCTACATTTTTATGGTATATAAAAAAAAATTGCTTAGAATTTGCACAAAAATTAAAAATATGTTATAATGAGTCTGGTGTATCATACTGACCAATAAAGGGCCAGATTAAAAGTGGAGCAGTATTTAACGCTCCCGCTCGATCGCTAATTCTGCTAGAAGTGAGTTTTTATGCGCGTCGAGTAGTGCTCATTTTATTGAAAGTAAATAGTTTTCACTTGCGCACTAATCCGATGCAAGTAAAAAGCCGAACTTAAAATATTAAGCATGCAATAACGTTATTCCCTCATAAAAGTCAAGAGAGCAACACCTTACTCGCACTCAAACCCGATCGCATATTCTCAAGTGTGCTGCTAACCCAGCATAAAAATATTAATTTTTTACATTACAATGTTTTTCACATAGGAGACTATGTTCTATTTATTCACAAACACATATTTCTAAATATGTCTGATTTTTTTTTTGCATGAATATATATTTATACCTCTACCCATTTCATCTCTATAAATGTTATCTTGTATATCACCTATGTTTATAGCGCTGCTGAATCTGTTGGCGCTCTACAAATACCTGATAATAATAATAATAATAATAATAATAATAGTATATAGATGATTATATATAGGTATAGATATATACAAATACCCTAAACCAGCACCCACACAATGCATACTTCCAAACAAACCAACTGGGAACGTCCCAGGGTGACACAGGCTTTTGTAACCTCCCCTATGTAAATACAAAACACAGGAATGGACTGCACTCACAGACTGGACTGGGTACACATCCTAAGCCACTGTTAACTCCACAGCCCTGAACACTGACAGACAGCTGCAAAGTTCCCAGCAACCCAGGCAGTTAACCCCAGAGCAACCTGGGTGTCAGGTCCACAGGGGAGCATTACAAACATTATTAACACAACACACAGAAAACCCAGCACTCGCCAGCAGATTCACAGCAATGTTTAAAAGCAGAACTGGGGGAAGTCAGTTACCTGACACCCAGGTTGCTCTGGGGTTAACTGCCTGGGTTGCTGGGAACTTTGCAGCTGTTTGTCAGTGTTCAGGGCTGTGGAGTTTGCTGTGGCTTAGGATGTGTACCCGGTCCAGTCTGTGAGTGCGGTCCATTCCTGTGTTTTGTATTTACATAGGGGAGATAACAAAAGCCTGTGTCACCCTGGGAGGTTCCCAGTTGGTTTGTTTGGAAGCATGCATTGTGTGGGTGCTGGTTTAGGGTCCCAGGAAGGGGGAGACCTTGTTGTGGTCCTGGGCTTAATCCTTTGGTGCCAAATGTAACTGACTTCCCCCAGTTTTGCTTTTAAACATTGCTTTGAATCTGCTGGCGAGTGCTGGGTTTTCTGTGTGTTGTATATATATATATATATATATATATATATATATATATATATATATATATATACAGGGAGTGCAGAATTATTAGGCAAGTTGTATTTTTGAGGATTAATTTTATTATTGAACAACAACCATGTTCTCAATGAACCCAAAAAACTAATTAATATCAAAGCTGAATAGTTTTGGAAGTAGTTTTTAGTTTGTTTTTAGTTATAGCTATTTTAGGGGGATATCTTTGTGTGCAGGTTACTATTACTGTGCATAATTATTAGGCAACTTAACAAAAAACAAATATATACCCATTTCAATTATTTATTTTTACCAGTGAAACCAATATAACATCTCAACATTCACAAATATACATTTATGACATTCAAAAACAAAACAAAAACAAATCAGTGACCAATATAGCCACCTTTCTTTGCAAGGACACTCAAAAGCCTGCCATCCATGGATTCTGTCAGTGTTTTGATCTGTTCACCATCAACATTGCGTGCAGCAGTAACCACAGCCTCCCAGACACTGTTCAGAGAGGTGTGCTGTTTTCCCTCCTTGTAAATCTCACATTTGATGATGGACCACAGGTTCTCAATGGGGTTCAGATCAGGTGAACAAGGAGGCCATGTCATTAGATTTTCTTCTTTTATACCCTTTCTTTCCAGCCACGCTGTGGAGTACTTGGACGTGTGTGATGGAGCATTGTCCTGCATGAAAATCATGTTTTTCTTGAAGGATGCAGACTTCTTCCTGTACCACTGCTTGAAGAAGGTGTCTTCCAGAAACTGGCAGTAGGACTGGGAGTTGAGCTTGACTCCATCCTCAACCCGAAAAGGCCCCACAAGCTCACCTTTGATGATACCAGCCCAAACCAGTACTCCACCTCCAGATTGCTGGCATCTGAGTCGGACTGGAGCTCTCTGCCCTTTACCAATCCAGCCACGGGCCCATCCATCTGGCCCATCAAGACTCACTCTCATTTCATCAGTCCATAAAACCTTAGAAAAATCAGTCTTGAGATATTTCTTGGCCCAGTCTTGACGTTTCAGCTTGTGTGTCTTGTTCAGTGGTGGTCGTCTTTCAGCCTTTCTTACCTTGGCCATGTCTCTGAGTATTGCACACCTTGTGCTTTTGGGCACTCCAGTGATGTTGCAGCTCTGAAATATGGCCAAACTGGTGGCAAGTGGCATCTTGGCAGCTGCACGCTTGACTTTTTTCAGTTCATGGGCAGTTATTTTGCGCCTTGGTTTTTCCACACGCTTCTTGCGACCCTGTTGACTATTTTGAATGAAACGCTTGATTGTTCGATGATCACGCTTCAGAAGCTTTGCAATTTTAAGAGTGCTGCATCCCTCTGCAAGATATCTCACTATTTTTGACTTTTCTGAGCCTGTCAAGTCCTTCTTTTGACCCATTTTGCCAAAGGAAAGGAAGTTGCCTAATAATTATGCACACCTGATATAGGGTGTTGATGTCATTAGACCACACCCCTTCTCATTACAGAGATGCACATCACCTAATATGCTTAATTGGTAGTAGGCTTTCGAGCCTATACAGCTTGGAGTAAGACAACATGCATAAAGAGGATGATGTGGTCAAAATACTAATTTTCCTAATAATTCTGCACTCCCTGTATATATATATATAGGAATATCTATTTAAAATAATTAGGACATATTCCTATATGTGCAGACCATTGGAATGTGAAATATTTACAGTAAATACACAGTATAACACTTAAATATGAATATTGCATAAATATGATTTTACATGTTTTCAACCACTTAAAGGGATATGAAACCCAAATAGTTTTTTTTTCATGATTTAGATATAACATGCAATTTAAGCAACTTTCTAATTTAATCCTATTTTTATTTTTTATTCAATCTCTTGGTATCTTTATTCGAAAAAGCAGAAATGTAAGCTTAGGAGCCAGTCCATTTTTGGTTCAGAACTGGGTAGCACTTGCTGATTGGTGGCTACATTTATATGACAAATCAGCAAGCGCTAACCAGGTGCTAAACCATAAATTTTCTGATTTTTATACCAGAGAAATAACCTTTTTTGCTTCTTTGATTATGGAGAAATGTTTAAGTCACAGATAACTCTGCTTCTTTTGGAAGTTTGATCTTCAGACTTTCTAAATATATAATTGCCTCTAAACTCATATGCTTGAGGCAGCAAATATTCCTTCCATTTCTGATAATACTAAATCAAGGTCTCGGAAAATGTTAATTAAGATAGAATACTATTTTACTGTGAGTTCTATTTCAGATATCTCTCCCCAATGGCTTCTGAGAGAGTGTAATTCTTAAACGGTACCACTCATTTACTTGTGTCTGGTGCGTAGTACAAGTTAAAAAGTTTGTCGTGTTGGTCTGGGCAACCAATTCATTGTAAACACCTCCAGTACTTTAATTCTGAAAGCATTCTGCTGTGAATTTTTAAAACTGCTGTTGAATCTCTTATTCTGAATTTACAAGACCATATTAATATAATTTCCAAAACTAATAAAAAAGAAACAAACTAAAATGTTTTTGTAGTTTTCAAGTACATTATACATTTATTTATAATTAATGAAAATTGTTTATCAGATTGAGGTTGCCACTCTAGTGGATAGTGTGTGAGCTCGCACATCTACGCAGAAGAAAACTTGCTTTTTGCTCAGGAATTTCATTTAGCACTTTCACAAGTACAAGATGAGGTCTACTCTATAATTGCAAAAGTGCACATATGTTATTTCCCACTGAAATTGCTTCTGAAGTGATGCCTGTACTCCCCATTCTCCCTGCTTATAACATTTCCTTGGTCATTAAATTAAGTGAGAATTTTTGAGCTGTCTAAACAACAGTCATTTAAAATTTCATGCAAGCCATTGCTACTTTTTATTGTTGAAATTGATTATTTTGTGTTTCAATTAATGATGTATCTGACATCTATGGCAATATTTTCTCTATAATGTGTCCCATCTTCTAGAATGGTGAACCAACTTTGGACATCTTTTCTGTGGCCATTTTAGACTGTATTAGATCATTTTGCATTTTAGGAGACTTAGAACTGTCATATGACTGGATACATTTTACACATTTGTTTACCTTTTGATATTGCATAATTAAGTAATTAAAAAACAAACTCAGCGTTTTTCAATGTTATATGTACCTCAGCAATCTAGTTTGTTAAAGGCAATCATTTGCATAACTTCTGCTAATGCCTTTGTGTAATAATTGTGACATTCCAAAAGATCAGAACTGAACAAGGCTAATACTGATGATTCTATTTGTTCACTCTCTTTGAAATGACTGCCTAACAAGCATTGCATATATATAAACAGTTGATAAGTATTTGTAAATCCTTTTCCTTTATTTAAAACATTTCTTAAATCAAAGGACATAAATGCATTGGGTTATATTTATTAAGCAGCCGATGCTGCTTTCTAGCCGCAATGTTTCCGGCTCACGGAAACATAATTTAGGAAGCAGCGGTCATAAGACCGCTGCTCCCTAACTCGTCCGCCAGCTTTTAGGTGGTGGACTGCAATTATCCTGATTCGATATGATCGGGATGTTTTACACCCCCTGCTAGCGTCCGATTGGCCGCGAATGTGCAGGGAGCACCATTGCACAAGCATTTCACCAGTGTATGCTGTCGGCATTTAGCGATGTTGCGTGGGCATTGTCTTTAGAGCCATCCTTTCACCATATTTCAAACCAAACTGTGACCTTGGGCTCCATGTACTAAGCCGTCAATTCATCCGTCATTTTAGTCGCGGCTAAACTCGCCGTTACTCGCCGCGGGCGAAATGGTGTCCGCTGTAGCTATGTACTAATAATCCCACAACAAATAGACACCTCTAGCCCGCCGCGAGCAGTGGCGGAATATTGATAAATTTGACGCCTCGCTCGCCGCGAATAAGCTGATGTACTTAACTTTCAGTTCAATTGTCTGGCCAATTGTTAACACGTGACATGTAAGGTGTCATGAACGTCATAGTAGAAGCGGGAATAGAATTTTGCTCCTATAAATGGACAAGTTTTCTAAACAACTTTATTATTGTTCCAAAATTTTTGGAGAGTAATTACAGAGCGCTCGTTTTTGAGATCTTTATTTACTATTTCGATATGGCTTCATCTGGATCTGAAACCGCTTCAAAATCCAAGAATCCTCACTTTTCTCATCAGCAAAACGTCGTTTTGATTGATATGATTATTGACTCTTATGATTATTTGTTTGGATGTCGTGTCAAACAGACAAATTTTTCTAGAAGGAAGCAGATCTGGCAAAGGATCAGCGACGCTGTTAGTGCCCAGGGTCCAGGAAAAAAGGATGTCGATCAGCTGAAGAAGCGTTACAACGACATTAAACGCTTCGCCAAAGCTAAATTGGCCAGAGAGAAAAATTCGGCACGTGCTACCGGAGGTGGACCAGCATATGTGGCAGACCTCAATGACTATGAGCAGAAGCTTGTTCAGCGTCTGGGACCGGAGATCATCACTGGCATAACGGATGATTGTGACAGTGATTTAAGAGGTAAATGTACAACATAGTTGACGTAAATGTTCTTTTTAAAGTTATGATAGGTTATTGTCTCCAATATATATTTCTTTAAAATAACATTATCTGACTTCTTACGCTTCAGTATCCTATATGCCATCTAGGCCCCAAATACTGTAATCATTTATGTCGCATATATGTATAAGGGATTGTACAAGCCATTTAGGCCCCAAATACTGTAATAATTTATCTCGCATATATGTATAAGGGATTGTACAAGCCATTTAGGCCCGAAATACTGTAATAATTTATCTCGCATATATGTATAAGGGATTGTACAAGCCATTTAGGCCCCAAATACTGTAATCATTTATGTCTCATATATGTATAAGGGATTGTACAATAATAGTATTGTTATACTGCCTTTTTTTTAATGGTCTAACGGAACTAAAGATTTGTTGATTATTACTATAGTGATCCCTAAAGATAACACCCATGTGTTTATTTTCAAACCAGTATTGCATAGAAACCTTAAAGAGATAATGACAATAGAAATAATGTAATTTGAAACTATTAAAATAATATTGTATGTCCGACATTAATCATGAGACTAACCCCAGATCACATGCCTTCTTAAATTTCTGATCTATTGACTTCCATGTTGCGTTATTTCACTATAGAATATTATTGTTAGCATCTTTCAAAATTGTTCTCCGCTTTATAAACATACATTTTTCAGATATAGCTATGCACATAGTTGACGCAGTCACATGAACCATCTATGTGCATCAACCAATGATCATTTACTGTGCCTGTATAGATTTGCTTTTCCTCAAAGTATAAAAATCCAATGAATGCAAAAACATAATACATTTAAATATTTTTAAAAATGCATTTTCTTATGCAATTTGTAAAGGTAATTATTTTTTTTCATGTCCCTTTAAAGGGCCACTAAACCCAAAATCTTTTATTAATGATTCGGATAGAGAATTGAAATTTAAACAACATATTACTTCAATTTTCTAGATATTCTTAGTTGAAGAAAAATAAATACACATGTTGAGCCAATCACACGAGGCTTCTTTGTGCATCAATCAAATGCTTTTCAACAAAGAATATCTATAGAATAAAACAAATTAGATAATATAAGTAAATTATAAAGATGTTTATAACTGCATTCTCTTTCCAAATCATAAAAAAAGGTGGTTGGCATGTCCCTTTAATGATTGAGCCTGCATTCACTGCTGTAATTATTATTATTAACAGTTTTAACTTTCAGTTTCAAATATAAATAAAAATAAACCTAATTTTTTTTTTAATTTTTTTTTTTTTAAGCAATGCCAACAACAGCAGAGCCTGTGAGGAGTAACGAGGTGCCCACTTGTTCTACTTCTTCTTCTGCGGTTTCGAGACCACCCGGTGCAGCTGTTTCAAGACCTTCGGACAGTTTTACACATGGACAATTTATACGCTCATCATCTAATGTTACACACACAACTTCCTCGGCGGACACACTTCCGGATCTAAGGACCAGCACTCCACAAACTGGTGTTGGTAGAGCAACTGGTAAGTACTTTACAAATGAATAATTTCAATGTTGTGTGTTTTATCTCTTTTATCTCTCAATTTTTTTTTTTTAATTTTTTTTTTAAATGTCAAATGTCATTATTGACATATTCTATTTCGAGATCTTGTACATATTTTTTTAAATGAGGATTCTTGTAGAGCATGCATGCTATTTTAATCAACTTTCAAATTTTTTTAAAATTTATCATTATTTTCTTTTTGAGAATTGATCATAGTATTACATAAGAAAGCTGATAGAAATTCCATGCAATATATCTTATTCTCAAAAAGATTATTTTTGCTTCAGTGTCCAGTTAATTGCAAAATACATTTCCATTAATAATTTCGAATATATCGTTACATTGACAAAAAAGCATTTTATTTATTTATTTTTATGTTATTTATTTTTTTATAGGTGATTTGGGACGTCTTTTCCAGAGATTGACTGGACATTCATCTCCATTATTTGATGGTATGTATCACATATGTATATATATATATAATATAACTTAAATTGGTGTATGACGGTTGTATCTGCTCTCTCCTTCTATTCTATTTCTGCAAGTGTTTTTATAACATTTTATTTTTATTTACTAACAATTTGTTATGTCTTGATCTAGAAGAAGAAAACTCATCAAGGGAGATCACTATCAATCTCATGCCGATAGTGGAAAATCCCATTCAAGATGAACCACCAGGAGGGCATGATGGAAGTGAGACTCCGGATATTCTTGAAGATTTGGGAGATGCGCAACCGGATGAAATTCACACACCAGAAAACATTGAGGAACCTGTTGAAACACAGGCACCACCAATTGAACTGCAAACAGGTGGTGTAAATATTGACAATACACCGGCAGAAGGACAATTTGGCGATGTTGCATTGAGGGAAATGTTGACACTGGCAAGGCAATACAGAGAGGACCACAGAGAAATGCTGAATATTATTAACACTAATATTGAACGCTGGGCTGCTCTGTCAGAAAAAAATGTGGAAATCGAAAGGCAAAGGAATGAGATAGAGATGCAGAAATTACAGCTGCAAAGAGAGATGTTCCAGTGGCAGAGGCAGATGGATGAAGAGAAAAACCATCAAATTAACAGAGCTTTGAGCATCAGCGAAAGGACATTACAATCTCTGTTGGCTATTGTCAGTGAAAGGGGAGGCGACAACAGACCCAAAGAGGCAACGTCTGGAGTGAACATTTTTTATTATCTAGTCACTGTTAATTTTTTTACTCTGTATATTGTGTACAAAGTTATTGTTTGTGTATTTTTAAGGGACACTGTACTCAAATTTTTTCTTTTGTGATTCAGATAGAGCATGCAAATTTGATCATAGGAGTACATTTGAAAGTTGCTTAAAATTGCATGCTCTATCTGAATCACAAAAGATAAAATTTGGATACAGTGTCCCTTTAAGTTTAAAATGTTAGTCACTGTTAATTTTTTTACTCTGTATATTGTGTACAAAGTTATTGTTTGTGTATTTTTAAGGGACACTGTACTCAAATTTTTTCTTTTGTGATTCAGATAGAGCATGCAAATTTGATCATAGGAGTACATTTGAAAGTTGCTTAAAATTGCATGCTCTATCTGAATCACAAAAGATAAAATTTGGATACAGTGTCCCTTTAAGTTTAAAATGTTAGTCACTGTTAATTTTTTTACTCTGTATATTGTGTACAAAGTTATTGTTTGTGTATTTTTAAGGGACACTGTACTCAAATTTTTTCTTTTGTGATTCAGATAGAGCATGCAAATTTGATCATAGGAGTACATTTGAAAGTTGCTTAAAATTGCATGCTCTATCTGAATCACAAAAGATAAAATTTGGATACAGTGTCCCTTTAAGTTTAAAATTTTAGTCACTGTTAATTTTTTTACTCTGTATATTGTGTACAAAGTTATTGTTTGTGTATTTTTAAGGGACACTGTACTCAAATTTTTTCTTTTGTGATTCAGATAGAGCATGCAAATTTGATCATAGGAGTACATTTGAAAGTTGCTTAAAATTGCATGCTCTATCTGAATCACAAAAGATAAAATTTGGATACAGTGTCCCTTTAAGTTTAAAATGTTATTATTTAATAAAGACAAATTTTTTTATGGCCAAAAAAAAAGTTTATTTACATAAATTCAAACTCACTTTTGATTCTTCAACACAAAACTTTTTCTCAGTTATTAATCATGACAAAACAAAAAATGAAATCAAATTACATATTTACGGTATAAAAAATCTACTTGCTCCATTAACATTGCCAAAGTTGCCCTAATTTTAGAAATTTTTTGTTTGACATGATCTTCTAGACAACTCTGAGTACTTTTGTCTGCAGTCTCAATAGTTGATGTTGAAGATAAATCTGTAGAAAAATAAATGAAAAGCAAAATTTAATTCAATTGTCATATACATATTCAATGTATGATAGGGTTTTTCATCACAAATATTACCTCCTGATGTGCTGTTATCTACGTTATCTACTATATTAGCTTCTACACTTATGTCCACTCCTTTAAAGCTTTCATCTGAGCCAACTCCTATTTGAAATATACAATATATGTATTAGTTAAAACTTGTATTTTCTTAGATTTAAGATTACTGAGTATGAAACATACCTTTATCTACCATCATTGTTGGTAAAACTTCTATCCTTGGTTGAGTATCATCTGAAGTTAATGCTTCAAATATTGTCACACTATCTGGATTTTGAAATTCTTCCATTTCCATACTAGTTTCCATTTCTTCCATGGTAATATCTATGAACGAAATTACAAAGATAGAAAACTATTAAATCAAAAACCTTGTATATATTATTTAAAACAATAATAATAATAATCATTACAAGTGACATAGAAACCAATTTCTAAGTTTCATGATTCAGATAGTGCATGCAATTTAAATAAACTTTATATTTTACTTCATTCTTTTTGTATCTTTATTTGAAAAGCAAGAATCTAAGTTTAGATGCCAGCCCATTTTTGGTGAACCAACTGTGTTGTACTTGATAATTGGACAGAACCAATCAAAGAGTGCTGTCCATGGTGCTCAACCAAAAATTGGCTGGCTCCTTAGCTTAGATGCCCTCTTTTTCAAATAAAAATAGAAAGTAAATGAGGAAAAAAATGATAATAGAAGTAAATTAGCAACTTGATTAATATTGCATGCTAAAACTTTTTAAGCCAAAACCTAAAATATATGATTTAAAATTTAAATAATAAGTCATTACCTGTCTGTGTCTCTTTATGACAAATTGCATATGGATTTGGAGATAATTCAATATCCAATAGTGTTATTGGCAAAGGTGGAGAAAGAGCTTCACTTCTGGGTGTTTGCACCAACATTGACCTTAAGTAGCGTGGTGGGTGTGCACACTTCATTCTCCTACTTCTCATATCTATAAACATATATATAAGAAAAAAATTTAATAAAAAAAATTGAAATAATTATGCTGCATGCTTACTTTTCTAACATGTTTCAATGTTATATAGTAATATATTTATATTTTATTCTACTAACTCAGTTCTGCATGTTTCAATGTTATATACTAATATAGTTATATTTTACTCTACTAACTCATTTTTGTATGCTAAGTTTTCTAACCTTTTAAGTGTATATAGTTATATAGTTAAATTTTAATCTACTAACTCAGTTCTGCATGCTAACTTTTGTAACTTTTTGCAATTGTATATACTAATATAGTCAAAGTAACAGTCAGGAAATATTATTTTCCTGGATTCGTCAATGATGACGCAGTTCAAAAATAAACCCTTTTTTTATATTATTAAAAATTATTTCATATATAATTTTGAAACTTACATGTCCTTATCAATCTTCGAATCGATTTATAGTACTTCGGTTCTCTTCTCTTCAAATCACTATATTTTCTAAGACACTGTCGTCTTGTTCTTTTAATTTTTGAAATACGATGCATTCTTCTCAGCATCTCGTATATAATTTTGTCTCGGCATTCCTGTCTCACTCCCCTCACACCACCAATCCGTTTAGGGAAATATTTATCCATGGCATAAACTAATATCACCAATTCTCCAGCACCAAAAGGTTCAGGACGCGACATGTTTGACGATGACGTGATTAATCGTTATGTCAATCATTAGCGCATTGATCCAGATATGTATCCCCGAAAAATAGAGAAAAATATAATGTATATGTAGATTAATGTATTTTATGAAGGTTTGTAAATATCGATGTTTATAGTTATTACAAATGATATTTGTTTCATATACATTTTCTTTGTTTCAGATGTGTTGATATGTATTAAAATTTACTTTGTTTTACAATTGTTATTTTGTTTCTAAACATTTTCTTTGTTTCAGATGTGTATGTATTAACATTTATACTTTGGTTTACAATAGTTATTGTTTCTAAACATTTTTTTATTTGTTTCAGATGTGTTTTTATGTATTAAAATTTAATTTGGTTTACAATTTTTATTTTGTTTCTAAACATTTAATTTTTTTAAGATGTGTTTATATGTATTAAAATGTTGTTTGGTTTACAATTGTTATTTTGTTTCTAAACATTTTCTTTGTTTCATATGTGTTTATATGTATTAGAATTTATTTTGGTTTACAATTGTTATTTGGTTTCTAAACATTTCCTTTTTTTTCAGATGTGTTTATATGTATAACAAGTTACTTTGGTTTACAATTGTTAATATATAATGTTTAAAGATTATAATTTTGTAATAAAATAATTTATTTTGCCATTATTTTCTATATGCCACTATTCTTTTAACAAATCTTGAATGCAAAAATATATTATAAAGGTTAAGAAAATAAGTGCTAAGAGTAAGCCCTTAAGGTATTTATTTGAATATGGGAAAACCTAGTAGCTGTTAAAAATAGAGGTTAGAATAAAACAAATAAAATTAGCAAGTCTTTTTTAACTCAAAAATCCAATCTGATAACATAAAGCACTGTTGAATATACTGTCGCTTGTTACAGCTACAATTCAATGACACAATAATGAATTAGCATCAGCTATGGAGGGATTACATTACAATAATCACATATGTAAAAGAGTGAGAGCAGCTGTAGACACTAGTGTGATGTCACAAAGACAATGTATTACCTATAATATATTGTCTGTAATAACTTTGATCATAAACTTTATTTATTTGAAACCTTTGATAATTGAAGATCAACAACTGTTATGTATTTAACTGTTTATCATGAGTGATTTTTAATAACCTTAACTCTTAAAAAAAAATGGAGACAAGTTAATAAAGAAAGTTTTTTATTGATCAACTGAAACTTTAATCCTCAAACACAAAATATTGTTCTGAAACCATGTCCCTTGTTGCATTTCCACGCCTATTAGCTTGTTCGACACATATTTCTTCTGGTAAATCATCAGTATCTATTGGATCTTCATCTTCTAATGGACAGCCTCTTTTAATTGCAATATTGTGCAGTATGCAGCAAACCAATATAATTTTGGCAACTTTCTCTGGTGCATACTGCATAGCACCACCAGAATGATCAAGACATCGAAACCGCATTTTCAAAAGACCGAAAGTCCTCTCAATAATCCCCCTGGTAGATCGGTGAGCTTCATTGAAACGTACTTGACTTCTGGTCTGTGGGTTGTTATAGGGAGTCAACAGCCATTCTGTACATGAGTACCCTCCATCTCCTAATAGAAGATATAATAAATATAAATATTAATATAAGAATAATTATAAAGATTCAGAACTATACAATACAATTAAACTATACAGATTACAGTCGACAAATTGGGCGCAATTTTGGTACATTGAAATGAGAGACATATTAGACGCCAGTTATGCTTACCTAGAAGCCATCCGTCAGGCATATTTCCCTCCTCGAACTTTCGGTATAACCCAGTCTGCCTTAAAATGTAAGAATCATGACAGGATCCAGGAAAGTTAGAACGGACACTGATAATCCTCATGTGGGGGTCACAGACCATCTGGACATTCAAGGAATGGAAATGCTTTCGATTCCTATAGATCTCCTCACGAGCTTGAAGTGGTCTTACAGCAACATGGGTACAGTCTATGGCACCTAGGACATTGGGCATCCCAGCCATCCTATAGAAATTTGACTTGATAGATTGCCATTCTTCAGGGGTAGATGGCAAACAAACATATCGATGAAAAATAACCATCATAGCCCCTATTACTTTGGATAAGTGGCGTGAAAAAGCAGATTGACTCATTCCAATAATGACGCTAGAAACTGCCTGAAAGGAGCCTGTTGCAAAAAAAATGCAATGCCGCTAATAGTTTGAGAAGTCCCGGAATAGCTTGTGAACGAGCAGTCATCGGCTCCAAATGATCTTCAATCTCTCGATACAGGTGTAATATCGATTCACGATCAAGCCGGAATCTTTGTATGATCTCTCGGTCAGAAAGGCCGTGCAAACCAACCCGTGGAAGGAATACACGGGGGACTCGAACTCTCCTTCTTCTAACGATACGATTAGCTACATTTCCAGTATTCTGTCTTCTAGCCCGGATTCGCATCAAACGGAGAATAAACAAAAACAGAATTCTCTCCATAGCTGCTGAAATGAACAATGTAAGTACAATGCTGATATTACTGCCTTTTATATATGTCTAGACTGGCGTCTAGAGTGACTTTCCTATTGTTTTGTACCTTGCCCGCCACCTAAAAGGTGGCGAGGCAAAAATAACGAGGTGGGAGCGGAAATTGACGCGAGCGGACAAATAGATTTTTTAGTACATTCGTTTTTGGCGAGTTGGTGGTCAAATGTGTCTAATTACAGTAAAAAATGGAGAGGTAGCGAGGTATGGCGGATAAGTACGCTCGCAATTTTAAAGATGCGAGTTTTTACATAATTGACGGCTTTGTACATATCAGTTTGCGAGTTTGGGCGCGAGATTTGTTGCGGGTAGCTCGCTGACTGCTTAGTACATGGAGCCCCTTGTGTTGTTTTGATTTTATGTTCTCAATCTATCAGTGGGTATTAATAAACATGTGACATTCATTACATTTAAAGTTATACAATCATTTCCTGATGAAGAACATATTGTAGGCATTGTTGTAGTGTTTGCACATTGCTTATCCCTGTGTGCAGAGCTATAATTAGAAATAAATGCATTGAACCCCGTTGAGTTCCATCCATCTGTTGAGGAGCACCTGCAATGACAGTGTCAGAAACAACAGAAGCAGACAGTGGTTATACCTAAACATGAACACTCATGGTCACTGGCTGAGCATCAGCTGGGAGTTCATTGATGACAACATGCAAAAAATGCAACCAACATTTCTAAAGAAATTATATTATTGAGATTTTTTTTCCAATGAATATTATTAAAGAAGGGAAGTCATTAGATGCTAAGTTAAAATTTTCCATAGCGGGGGCGGAGCCTACAGCCGGAGCGGCAGGTTGTGTTTCAGAAGAGCTCCTGACATTTTTACAAAATATATGAGCTATTTTCCTAATTTCTGAGGGGAAATCTTTAAAACTTTAGACCTCACTCTATTACCCTGTCAAGAACCTATACCAGACTCGATCTGAGTTTTCAGAACAACTCTCAAGCTCACCCTGTCTAAACTTCTTGGGCAGGCCTCAGGACCGTTGTCTCTCTTAGGCTCTACAAATTATAATGCAGATACTCTCCCTCCGTTCCCCTTCGCTCTGCTCACTATCTCCTCCTCTCCTCCTCTCTTGATACTTCCTCACATTCCCATTTACAGGACTTCTCCAGACTGGCCCCCATCTTGTGGAACTCCCTGCCTTGCTCTACAAGACTCTCCCCTAGTTTTAACAGCTTTAAGCACCCCCTAAAGACTCTACTATTCCGGGATGCATATTACCAACACTAACCTTTACTAACTCCATTGCTTTCCCCTTGAACCCCTTAGAATGTAAGCCTATGAGTCCAGCTGTTTGTAGATCGCCTTCATAATAGACGACTACAACAGTGCAACTCTCGGCAGAGCCATCTACCTATTTGATCCCTACAAAATGTTATCCTGTATACCAACTATGTTTATAGCGCTGTGGAATCTGTTGGTGCTCAACAAATACCTGTTAATAATAATATTAATATTAATAATACCCTATACTTCTTTCAATATTATATAAGGTATTGTCCAGCTGTCACGGTCAGGGTCGAGATGGTGGGACAAGTATTTGTGCGTTATAGTTTATGATATGGTACCTTTGGTTTTTTCCAATAACGATAATTCTTCCTTTTTATATTTGGCAAGTACTATTTTCAAGATGATCCTGGGCTCATAGTATTTAACTATGTTATTTGTTATGGTAAACTCAAACACATATTCTTCCCTCTGAGTTATATACAGTATTTATGGCTTGTTGTCCCATATAAACCAGTTTACTTATTAGCTTCCTTATATGTTTCACACATTGTCAATATATTCCTACTTAAGTTCTAAACATGCTGCAGATACCAGTGAGTTACAAGTCAGTTTTACAATATAATTTTAATGTCAGTATGCTCAATCTGCTTGTTTTCAGCATACTATGTTTATTGGGTCTAAAAGTGGCCCCAGTAGTCATTCTTCTCCTAATATTCCCCAATATCTTTAATTTTCCTCTCTTCGTGGTCCAAGAGTGGCTGCTAGTTTTTGTAAGGGGCTTAATTTTTGCTTTTGACTGTTGTATATGGTGAGGGGTTGTTTGAATATTGTTAGACAATGATTTTTTTTAAGAAAAGTTGGCAACCGTAATACCAAGATCAACTTTGAAATCACTGAAAAAAGCAAAAATCTAGCATGAACTGCAGATTTGGTGATTTTGCTGGTCACTTGGAAACCATGGTGTGGCTGTAAGGATCACAGTTTAAAAAAAACTTAAACGTCTGAGCCTAACTTTGCATGTGAGGGAGGTAGCTAAATTACTGTAATTGCTACTAGGGGGTAGATTTATCAATGTGCGGGCAATTGGCCGCTAGCACAGGGGTGTTACATTTCCAGGGAGCCGGAAAGTACAGGGATAGATAGCAGCAGCCGCTGCTTGGTAAATCTATCCCTAGGTGGGGTCAGCACTAAGTGAATTATGCTATAATCTACTTGACTACCAAATGTAACAAAAATGTGCCTCCCATGTTAATTAAAGGGACATGAAACACAACATTTTCCATTCATGATTCAGATAGAGCATACCATTTTAAACAACTTTCCAAATTACTTCTGTTATCTAATTTGCTTCATTCTCTTGGTATCCTTTGTTTGATCAGCCACCAATAAGCAGTTCCTGATTCTACCTAAGTATCGTTTTCAAGAAAGGATACCATATGAACAAAATTAATTAGATAATATAAGTAAACTGGAAAGTTGTTATAACTGTATTCTTTATCTGAATCATGAAATAAAGCATTTGGGTGTCATGTCACTTTAATAAAGGGTGTCTAAATCACCTAATGTATTTTGGTGAAGAACACTAATCAGTGGGCCTTTGGGATCTCTTGATGTGCCATTTTATTTAGGCATAACTTCTCCCAGAATATCATACATGAAGCTTAACCTTTTTTATGTTATAGATGGCAACATAGATTCAGTAGACTGGCTGTCTTTTCCTCGAGTCACAATAGACTACAGACCAGCAGTAATCTAACAGTTACTTGCTAAGTGCTAATAGCTTATTTCATGACAGACATATTACAGGTCACAGTAATTAAACTATCCTATATTATAAAAGGCCAAGTATGTTTGTCCGATGCAATCATGCACAGAATAGACTACAGCGCGAAACAAATATACCTAGCCAATGCCATAAGGAAGGATCAGTCAGTGAGGATCAGCAGAGAGGGGGGGTGCCCAGGAGGGAGGAAGTGGGGGGGGGGGGGGCTTTAGCGGGTGGGACCGCTGCACTGCAGAAAAAAATAAAAGTTGAGAGCGGCAAGGAAGGGGAAGGAGGGACCGAGAGGGGATCCAAGTGGATGGGTATTTTGGCCCGTGTACACAGGCTTTAGGACTAGTAAATAAATATTCTATTACATTTGTTTTTTGTTTTTGTTTTTTTTATTGTAATTAAATTCATGGAAAGTGTTTTGAAATACTAATCCTGTTCAAAAAAGTAAAAAAAAAAAATTATGTAAATTATCAAGCTTTTTTTGCCAAATGACATTTCATTATTTTACTTTTGTTTTTTAGATTTCAATTGCATCATTGTATGGAACTGGAATATTTTCAGTAGTTCTTAAAGGAACTGTACATGTTAATATCATATTTGTTGCTTTGAAGACAATGCAGTGAAGATATGTACATTGTATACCAATGTTTTGCTAACCATGGTATGGTCTTTCTTTGAAAGTTTATTTAAAAACCCTCAGATCAGATGGGCAGCTGAAAGGCTAAGTAAATGTAGCAACAATGTTGGGATAAATTATTTTTAAACACAGTTTGACTACATATACAGTATCTGCACTCTTCCTTTAAATTAACTGAAGTGCTGTGAAGACAGTTAAAAAGTTTAGTGTGATTTAAAACATTTTTTTAGATATTTTACTTATTTTTGGTTAAGCTAATTTAGCATGCCTTAAAAATTGCTAATGGAAGATATTGTAATTAAATTGATTTAGGTCAGGTCACGAGAAGCACCTAATTTCTCCTTCAATCACACATAGAAAGAATGCCTCATATCATGCCTCTTCTTAAGATAGATTCAGATTTAAAAGGATCTAAAAACTTTTTCACAGAGTCATTTCAGATAAGAAACAACATAAAAATGTCAAACTTCACTAGACTTCTCCAAGTCCTGCCAAAGAAATGTTGCATTAACTGGGACGGCCCAAAAAATGTTGTTCATCAGTAGCCTGACCACAGACATATGTGAAGGAATATGAAAAGCTACCAATGAAATTAGATTAAAAGACTGCCAAGTATCCAGATGCTGTGAGAAAGAAAAAAGCTTTCATAACTTGGCATGCACATCGAATGACTGCTTTCTGAAGACAGAGAAAAAAATGTGGTGTGAAATATATAAATGATTGCAGTTACCATAGCCATTCAATCTAAATACAATCATGCAACTTACTAAATGAAAACAACAATGGTTGTAAGAATGTTTATTAAGCTTAATAAAAACATTTGATAAAAACATCTTAACGCGTAAAGTGTAAACTCGATTAGTATTTTTCTTAAAGGGTCAGTCTAGTCAGAATTAAACTTTAATAATTCAGATAGGGCGTGTCATTTTAAACAACTTTCCATTTTACTTTTATCATCAAATTTGCATTCTTCTCTTGGTATTCTTAGTGCAAAGCTAAAACTAGTTAGCCTTATATGCTAATTTCTAAGCCCTTGAAGGCCTCCTATTATCTGAATGCATTTTTAAAGTTTTTCACAGCTAAAGGGCATTAGTTCATGTGTGCCATATAGATAACATTGAGATCACGCCCGTGGAGTTACCTAGGAGTCAGCACTGATTGGCTAATATGCAAGGCTGTCAAATGAACGGAAATAAGGGGGCAGTCTGCAGAGGCTTAGAAACGAGGTAATCATAGAGGTAAAAAGCATATTAATATAACAATGTTGGTTATGCAAAACTAGGAAATGGGTAATAAAGGGATTATCTATCTTTTTAAACAATAAAAATTCTGGAGAAGACTGTCCCTTTAAGTAATTATAAGATCTGTTTCTAATATAAGTAAACAGTTTCAAGCCCTTCCTTATAAAAGGAGGTGCCTTTTCGTTTTGTTCATAAATCCTCCTTCTGCCAGAATTATTTGTTTGACAGTTTCATAATACATCATTTAATAAAAGGCAATCTAACTGATTATACAGAAAACAAATACGTGCAAACAATGTTTAGGAAAATGTCTTGCAATATTATTCAAAATCTGCTCTCAAGGGTTATTTTGCTTAATAAAACACGAAGCATAGCAAACTTTTTGGTCTCATTTTATATAGAAGAAGGACATCAAAATTAAAATGAGTTAATCTTAAAAACATTTTTATGGTGAAACAATCCTGTACTCTAACAGAAATATGAACTTGAAACATGGGTGCGTGGGCATGTTCTAAATCATTTTTATCCTTGTCTTTTCTTATCTTTGTATATAATAATGCTAGTAATTTATAGACGTGCTTAATACATTTAATAGAATATAAAATCCCAACGCTAAAAACAGATGCATTAGTATTCCAAATTCTGAAGCCTTTTAATAGCAGGTTACCTAAATTGTTTCAGGCCCACAAACGAGTTTCCTGGTGTTAAAGACTTCAAGCTCCTGTTTGGAATTTTGAGCAAGTAGAAAGTGGTCGCCGTTTAGTGGTGTTGTCATTTGTCAATCTAATTGAGTTATGTTATGGACTGAGGCACAGAATAAGACAACAAATTACCTAAGAGTCATATAAACAGTCAAAACTTCACCTATACGTCAACCTACCAGGCTTCTCTTGTTCATAAAATGTCCATACTTAGGCCTAGATTTGGAGTTCGGCGGTAGCCGTCAAAACCAGCATTAGAGGCTCCTAACGCTGGTTTTGGCCGCCCGCTGGTATTTGGAGTCAGTGATTAAAGGGTCTAACGCTCACTTTTCAGCCGCGACTTTTCCATACCGCAGATCCCCCTACGCCATTTGCGTAGCCTATCTTTTCAATGGGATCTTTCTAACGCCGGTATTTAGAGTCGTTTCTGAAGTGAGCGTTAGAGCTCTAACGACAAAATTCCAGCCGCCTGAAAATAGCAGGAGTTAAGAGCTTTCTGGCTAACGCCGGTTTATAAAGCTCTTAACTACTGTACCCTAAAGTACACTAACACCCATAAACTACCTATGTACCCCTAAACCGAGGTCCCCCCACATCGCCGCCACTCGATTAAAATTTTTAACCCCTAATCTGCCGACCGCCACCTACGTTATATTTATGTACCCCTAATCTGCTGCCCCTAACCCCGCCGACCCCTGTATTACATTTATTAACCCCTAACTTGCCCCCCACAACGTCGCCGCCAGCTACTTAAAATAATTAACCCCTAATCTTCCGACCGCATGTACCCCTAATCTGCTGCCCCTAACATCGCCGACCCCTATATTATATTTATTAACCCCTAATCTGCCCCCCTCAACGTCGCCGACACCTGCCTACACTTATTAACCCCTAATCTGCCGAGCGGACCTGAGCGCTACTATAATAAATGTATTAACCCCTAATCCGCCTCACTAACCCTATAATCAGCCAATAGAATGCGAGCTCAATCTGATTGGCTGATTGGATCGGCCAATCGGATAGAACTAGATTCTGATTGGCTGATTCCATCAGCCAATCAGAAAATTCCTACCTTAATTCCGATTGGCTGATAGAATCCTATCAGCCAATCGGAATTCGAGGGACGTCATCTTGGATGACGTCCCTTAAAGGAACAGTCATTCGTCGTTCAGTCGTCGGTCCGGATGGATGTTCCGCGCTGGATGTCTTCAGGATCCTGCCGCTTCGCTCCGGATGGAAGAAGATCGAAGATGCCGCTTGGAGAAGATGTTTGCCGGTCCGGATGTCCTCTTCTTGCCGGATAGGAGGAAGACTTTGGAGCCTCTTCTGGACCGGATTATGGATCGCCAACCCCCGCTTGGGTTGGATGAAGATCTTGGAGCCAGGACGGATCGGTGATACCTGGATGGTGAAGACAAGGTAGGAAGATCTTCAGGGGCTTAGTGTTAGGTTTATTTAAGGGGGGTTTGGGTTAGATTAGGGGTATGTGGGTGGTGGGTTGTAATGTTGGGGGGGGGTATTGTATGGTTTTTTTTACAGGCAAAAGAGCTGAAATTCTTGGGGCATGCCCCGCAAAGGGCCCTGTTCAGGGCTGGTAAGGTAAAAGAGCTTGTAACTTTTTTAATTTAGAATAGGGTAGGGAATTTTTTATTTTGGGGGGCTTTGTTATTTTATTAGGGGGCTTAGAGTAGGTGTAATTAGTTTAAAATTGTTGTAATATTTTTCTTATGTTTGTAAATATTTTTTTATTTTCTGTAACTTAGTTCTTTTTTATTTTTTGTACTTTAGCTAGTTTATTTAATTGTATTTATTTGTAGGAATTGTGTTTAATTAATTTATTGATAGTGTAGTGTTAGGTTAATTGTAGGTAATTGTAGGTAGTTTATTTAATTATTTTATTGATAGGGTAGTGGTAGGTTTAATTATAACTTAGGTTAGGATTTATTTTACAGGTAAATTTGTTATTATTTTAACTAGGTAACTATTAAATAGTTCTTAACTATTTAATAGCTATTGTACCTGGTTAAAATAAATACAAAGTTGCCTGTAAAATAAATATTAATCCTAAAATAGCTATAATATAATTATAATTTATATTGTAGCTATATTAGGATTTATTTTACAGGTAAGTATTTAGCTTTAAATAGAAATAAGTTATTTAATAAGAGTTAATTTATTGCGTTAGATAAATATTATATTTAACTTAGGGGGGTGTTAGTGTTAGGGTTAGACTTAGCTTTAGGGGTTAATCCATTTATTAGAATAGCGGTGAGCTCCGATCGGAAGATTAGGGGTTAATAATTGAAGTTAGGTGTCGGCAATGTTAGGGAGGGCAGATTAGGGGTTAATACTATTTATGATAGGGTTAGTGAGGCGGATTAGGGGTTAATAACTTTATTATAGTAGCGCTCAGCTCGGCAGATTAGGGGTTAATAAGTGTAGGCAGGTGTCGGCGACGTTGTGGGGGGCAGGTTAGGGGTTAATAAATATAATATAGGGGTCGGCGGTGTTAGGGGCAGCAGATTAGGGGTACATAGGGATAACGTAGGTGGCGGCGGTTTACGGAGCGGCAGATTAGGGGTTTAAAAAAATATGCAGGGGTCAGCGATAGCGGGGGCGGCAGATTAGGGGTTAATAAGTGTAAGGCTAGGGGTGTTTAGACTCGGGGTACATGTTAGGGTGTTAGGTGCAGACGTAGGAAGTGTTTCCCCATAGGAAACAATGGGGCTGCGTTTTCAGCTCAAACAGCCCCATTGTTTCCTATGGGAGAATCGTGCACGAGCACGTTTTTGAGGCCGGCCGCGTCCGTAAGCAACTCTGGTATCGAGAGTTGCATTTGCGGTAAAAATGCTCTACGCTCCTTTTTTGGAGCCTAACGCAGCATTTGATTAAACTCTCGATACCAGAGTTAAATTTATGGTGCGGCCAGAAAAAAGCCCGCGGAGCGTTAGCAGCCCTTTTACCGCCGAACTCCAAATCTAGGCCTTAGTTTTAGTGTCTTGTTCATTACAATACAATATTGACAAAAATTATTATGCCTTTTTTATTTTAAATATATAGACATACATCAAGTACAAAGTTATGTATATTAGTACTTTTACTAATGCCATAAACATGACTTAATGCAGGTTGTCAATTAATGCATGCAAGAAAAACAACTAAATGAAAACAATGATAGATGACTAATGGAATGTCTTGCAGCAAATATGACATGGTACATACTAGGCAGACTCTAGGCAGGGAAGTAATTGCCCCCCAAGCAGCTGTTGGTGGTGGATATACTTAAAGGTATAATTGAAGGTGGCTGCCAATTTGTGTATACCAAAAATATTATCATGGGGAATATGGTTTCTCCTGGCATTCTCTCTCATCAATCAGGTGGTTGTTTCATTCTGGTACATTTAGGTGTGGTAGCGTGCATTGTAATTCATGTGATTACATTCAGGTCTCAATGACTTCAGTTCCTGTGTGACTGGAGAAATCTTCAACACTAAGGGATGCATCAACTGCTCAACAAAATAGAATGCACATGTTGTTCCTTACAGTATGCAGGCCTTACGACCAGAGAAGTCAGGTCCAGAATCAATAAACATTTTAACAATATATGTAAAAATAAGAAAAGAAAACAGTTCTGCCCTTACCAAACACTTTATAAATCTCCATGATCAGAAAGTCGATACTTTCAGATAGAGTGAGCTATCCAAAATAAAGGGGTGATAGACGAAGCCTTTTAGAGAGACAATAGGTTTACTGGATTTTTAAACTTCAAACCTAGATCCCTGGATGATTTAACTCTGAGAATTCTATATAATTAACCACTGGCTGTAAATGCTACATACTGTAGTTATCTCTAGTAGCGTGTAAATAAGTGATCCTCAATTCTATCTATTTGATTCTTAAATTTGTAACCATGTAATTTTGTTTCACATTTTGTAATATTTACATTGCCCTACTTATGGCCTAGATTTGGAGTTTGGCGTTAGCCGTGAAAACCAGCGTTAGAGGCTCCTAACGCTGGTTTTAGGCTACCGCCGGTATTTGGAGTCACTCAAAATAGGGTCTAATGCTCACTTTTCAGCCGTGACTTTTCCATACCGCAGATCCCCTTACGTCAATTGCGTATCCTATCTTTTCAATGGGATTTTTATAACTCCGGTATTTAGAGTCGTTTCTGAAGTGAGCGTTAGACATCTAACGACAAAACTCCAGCCGCAGGAAAAAAGTCAGTAGTTAAAGGGACAGTATACACTCATTTTCATATAACTGCATGTAATAGACACTACTATAAAGAATAATATGCACAGATACTGAAATAAAAATCCAGTATAAAACTGTTTAAAAACTTACTTAGAAGCTGTCAGTTTGGCTCTGTTGAAAAGGTAGTTGGAAAGCCCACTGCAAGTGGCAAATAAGACACTCCCCCCCTCCCCCTTCTTTTGCATATGAAAAGACCCTTTACACAAACAGGAGCAAGCTGGAGTAGGTAGTCGAGCGTATTCACATAAAACTTTGGGGCTTGGTTAGGAGTCTGAAAATCAGAACAATGTTATTTAAAAATAAGCAAAACTATACATTAATTTAATAAAAAATTTTTTATGGGCTATATAAATAGATTATCTACAAAACATTTATGCAAAGAAAAAACGAGTGTATAATGTCCCTTTAAGAGCTTTCTGGGCTAATGCCGGTTTCTAAAGCTCTTAACTACTGTACTCTAAAGTACACTAACACCCATAAACTACCTATGTACCCCTAAACCGAGGTCCCCCCACATCGCCGACACTCGAATAAATTTTTTTAACCCCTAATCTGCCGACCGCCACCTACGTTATCCTTATGTACCCCTAATCTGCTCCCCCTAACACCGCCGACCCCTGTATTATATTTATTAACCCCTAATCTGCCCCCCTCAACGTCGCCTCCATCTGCCTACACTTATTAACCCCTAATCTGCCGACCGCAAAGCGCCGCCACCTATGTTATCCTTATGTACCCCTAATCTGCTGCCCCTAACACCGCCGACCCCTATATTATATTTATTAACCCCTAATCTGCCCCCCACAACGTCGCCTCCACCTGCCTACACTTATTAATCCCTAATCTGCCGAGCGGACCTGAGCGCTACTATAATAAAGTTATTAACCCCTAATCCGCATCACTAACCCTATCATAAATAGTATTAACCCCTAATCTGTCCTCCCTTACATCGCCGACACCTAACTTCAATTATTAACCCCTAATCTGCCGACTGGAGCTCACCGCTACTCTAATAAATGTATTAACCCCTAAAGCTAAGTCTAACCCTAACACTAACACCCCCCTAAGTTAAATATAATTTACATCTAACGAAATTAATTAACTCTTATTAAATAAATTATCACTATTTAAAGATAAATACTTACCTGTAAAATAAATCCTAATATAGCTACAATATAAATTATAATTATATTATAGCTATGTTAGGATTAATATTTATTTTACAGGTAACTTTGTATTTATTTTAACCAGGTACAATAGCTATTAAATAGTTAAGAACTATTTAATTGCTAAAATAGTTAAAATAATTACAAAATTACCTGTAAAATAAATACTAACCTAAGTTACAATTAAACCTAACACTACACTATCAATAAATTAATTAAATAAACTACCTACAATTACCTACAATTAACCTAACACTACACTATCAATAAATTAATTAAATACAATTCCTACAAATAAATACAATTAAATAAACTAGCTAAAGTACAAAAAATAAAAAAGAACTAAGTTACAAAAAATAAAAAAATATTTACAAACATAAGAAAAATATTACAACAATTTTAAACTAATTACACCTACTCTAAGCCCCCTAATAAAACAACAAAGCCCCGCAAAATAAAAAATGCCCTACCCTATTCTAAATTACTAAAGTTAAAAGCTCTTTTACCTTACCAGCCCTGAACAGGGCCCTTTGCGGGGCATGCTCCAAGAAGTTCAGCTCTTTTGCCTGTAAAAAAAAACATACAATACCCCCCCCAACATTACAACCCACCACCCACATACCCCTAATCTAACCCAAACCCCCCTTAAATAAACCTAACACTAAGCCCCTGAAGATCATCCTACCTTGTCTTCACCTCACCGGGTATCACCGATCCGTCCTGGCTCCGATATCTTCATCCAACCCAAGCGGGGGCTAGACATCCACTGAAGAAGTCCAGAAGAGGGTCCAAAGTCTTCATCCTATCCGGGAAGAAGAGGCGATCCGGACCGGCAACCATCTTGATCCAAGCGGCATCTTCTATCTTCATCCGATGACGACCGGCTCCATCCTGAAGACCTCCACCGCGGACCCATCTTCTTCCGGCGACGTCCAACTGAAGAATGACGGTTCCTTTAAGGGACGTCATCCAAGATGGCGTCCCTCGAATTCCGATTGGCTGATAGGATTCTATCAGCCAATCGGAATTAAGGTAGGAATATTCTGATTGGCTGATGGAATCAGCCAATCAGAATCAAGTTCAATCCGATTGGCTGATCCAATCAGCCAATCAGATTGAGCTCGCATTCTATTGGCTGATCGGAACAGCCAATAGAATGCAAGCTCAATCTGATTGGCTGATTGGATCAGCCAATCGGATTGAACTTGATTCTGATTGGCTGATTCCATCAGCCAATCAGAATATTCCTACCTTAATTCCGATTGGCTGATAGAATCCTATCAGCCAATTGGAATTCGAGGGACGCCATCTTGGATGACGTCCCTTAAAGGAACCGTCATTCTTCAGTTGGACGTCGCCGGAAGAAGATGGGTCCGCGGTGGAGGTCTTCAGGATGGAGCCGGTCGTCATCAGATGAAGATAGAAGATGCCGCTTGGATCAAGATGGTTGCCGGTCCGGATCGCCTCTTCTTCCCGGATAGGATGAAGACTTTGGACCCTCTTCTGGACTTCTTCAGTGGATGTCTAGCCCCCGCTTGGGTTGGATGAAGATATCGGAGCCAGGACGGATCGGTGATACCCGGTGAGGTGAAGACAAGGTAGGATGATCTTCAGGGGCTTAGTGTTAGGTTTATTTAAGGGGGGTTTGGGTTAGATTAGGGGTATGTGGGTGGTGGGTTGTAATGTTGGGGGGGGGTATTGTATGGTTTTTTTTACAGGCAAAAGAGCTGAACTTCTTGGGGCATGCCCCGCAAAGGGCCCTGTTCAGGGCTGGTAAGGTAAAAGAGCTTTTAACTTTAGTAATTTAGAATAGGGTAGGGCATTTTTTATTTTGGGGGGCTTTGTTGTTTTATTAGGGGGCTTAGAGTAGGTGTAATTAGTTTAAAATTGTTGTAATATTTTTCTTATGTTTGTAAATATTTTTTTATTTTTTGTAACTTAGTTCTTTTTTATTTTTTGTACTTTAGCTAGTTTATTTAATTGTATTTATTTGTAGGAATTGTATTTAATTAATTTATTGATAGTGTAGTGTTAGGTTAATTGTAGGTAATTGTAGGTAGTTTATTTAATTAATTTATTGATAGTGTAGTGTTAGGTTTAATTGTAACTTAGGTTAGGATTTATTTTACAGGTAATTTTGTAATTATTTTAACTATTTTAGCTATTAAATAGTTCTTAACTATTTAATAGCTATTGTACCTGGTTAAAATAAATACAAATTTACCTGTAAAATAAATATTAATCCTAAAATAGCTATAATATAATTATAATTTATATTGTAGCTATATTAGGATTTATTTTACAGGAAAGTATTTATCTTTAAATAGGAATAATTTATTTAATAAGAGTTAATTAATTTCATTAGATGTAAATTATATTTAACTTAGGGGGGTGTTAGTGTTAGGGTTAGACTTAGCTTTAGGGGTTAATACATTTATTAGAGTAGCGGTGAGCTCCGGTCGGCAGATTAGGGGTTAATAAGTGTAGGCAGGTGGAGGCGACGTTGTGGGGGGCAGATTAGGGGTTAATAAATATAATACAGGGGTCGGCGGTGTTAGGGGCAGCAGATTAGGGGTACATAAGGATAACGTAGGTGGCGGCGCTTTGCGGTCGGCAGATTAGGGGTTAATTATTGTAGGTAGCTGGCTGCGACGTTGTGGGGGGCAGATTAGGGGTTAATAAATATAATATAGGGGTCGGCCGTGTTAGGGGCAGCAGATTAGGGGTACATAGGGATAATGTAAGTAGCGGCGGTTTACGGAGCGGCAGATTAGGGGTTAAAAATAAAATGCTGGTGTAAGCAATAGCGGGGGCAGCAGATTAGGGGTTAATAAGTGTAAGGTTAGGGGTTTTTAGACACGGGGGACATGTTAGAGTGTTAGGTGCAGACGTAGGAAGTGTTTCCCCATAGCAAACAATGGGGCTGCGTTAAGAGCTGAACGCGGCTTTTTTGCAGGTGTTAGTTTTTTTTTCAGCTCAAACAGCCCCATTGCTTCCTATGGGGGAATCGTGCACGAGCACGTTTTTGAGGCTAGCCGCGTCCGTAAGCAACTCTGGTATTGAGAGTTGAAGCTGCATTAAAAATGCTCTACGCTCCTTTTTTGGAGCCTAACGCAGCCTTTATGTGGACTCTCAATACCAGAGTTATTTTTATGGTGCGGCCAGAAAAAAGCCGGCGTTAGTTTTTCGGGTCGTTACCGACAAAACTCCAAATCTAGCCGTATGTGAGCCTGTAAATATAGGGAAGTGAAATAGTTGTAATAATTGTTCTTAATTGGGTAACCAATCAACTTTGTTTCAGCCTTTCAAATTCTGTATTGCACATTTGCACTATAGAGATCTATGATTACGGCTAGTTAAGCCGAAACGCGTCAGTACTTTTTTTTGCACTGTTTTCGTTAACCCTATTTACTGCCTAAATAAAGCTTATGTGATTTTATGTTGGCAGTGCTTATAAATTTTTGTATTCAAGTGTAAATTAAATGTATCAACATATGCAAGAAATACTTATAGAATACAATGATAGATGACTAATGGCATATCTTGCAGTAAATATGACAAGGTACATACTAGAGAGGCTTTCAGCAGGGAAGCAATTGCCCACCAAGCAGCAGTTGGTGGTGGAATTAGGGTCAGCAGTTTAATTTTCATAGATATGACCGTGATTAATGTTGCAAACAGTAAGACACTAAGACGCCGATTTATCAATGTCTGTCTGACATGATATGCTGTAGCGTTTCATGTCTGACAGACATCGCTGAATGCCGATAGCATACGCTGTCGGCATTGAATATTGCACAAGCAGTTCACCAGAACTGCTTGTGCAATGGCGCCCCCTGCAGATTCCTGGGCCAATCGGCCACTAGCAGGGGGTGTCAATCAGCCCGATCGTATAGGATCAGGCAGATTGCCGACCGCAGCTTCAGAGGCAGCGGACCAGCTATGGAGCAGCGGCCTTTAGACTGCTGCTTCATAACTGCTGTTTCTGGCGAGCCTGAAGGCTCGTGCATGAAACAGGGGCATCAAGCTCCATTCAGAGTTTGATAATTTGGCCCCTTGATGTTAATTTTAGACTTACAGACTTAACCTAGCATAGGGAGGTGGGAGACAAGGTGAAGCACAACATTTTCAATCATTTTGACTACACCCATTGGAACGAGCAGTTGTGTGACTTATGTGCTTCTGTGAGCTTGTCAAGGAGGCATATTTATTAAATGTCTGTCGGACCTGATCCGACAGTGCGGATCAGGTCCGACAAACATAGCTGAATGCGGAGAGCAATACCTTCTCCGTATTCAGCATTGCACCAGCAGCTCTTGTGAGCTGCTGGTGCAACGCCACCCCCTGCAGACTCGTGGCCAATGGGCCGCCAGCAGGAGGTGTCAATCAACCTGATCGTACTCGATCGGGTTGAATTCCGGCAATTCCTGTCCGCCTGCTCAGAGCAGGCGGACAGGGTTATGGAGCAGCGGTCTTTGTGACCGCTGCTTCATAACTGCTGTTTCTGGCGAGTCTGAAGACTCGCCAGAAACACGGGCCCTCAAGCTCCATTTGGAGCTTGATAGATAGGCCCCATAGACTCATATGCAATCAGTGAGTTGATTGTTCTGTTAGCATTGAAAGATAGGTTTATTAATTGTTAGAATTCTATAATTTAAGATTTTTGTTAAAATTGGTTGCATATTATTGTTGTTACCAATATAAATAATGGTAACAAATCTGAAACACACATTTTGAGGAAACTAATGCCTACATGAATGAAATTTGGCTGAACCGAACATTTGGAAAAAGCCAAAACTAATCTTTCGAACTAAACACATTTTTCACCCATACAAATCTCTACTTGTGAGTCTAGAAGTCTTAAAACAGGTTTAATCTCATGTTATTAGGAAATTACCTTCTACAGTGAATAAAAAGATATTAGATAGATTTACTAGGAACAGGGCATATGTTATTCTTTTAGTCAACTAGCATGTCTGAATATTAACTCATATTAAAACAATATGTTCATAAAGATTAAACCTTACTTCATGCATCAAGATTGATTAATTATCATCACTTGCATCAATTTGATCATCCCCCCCCCCCCCCCCCAAGAATATCTTTCAAGAGTTATAGCTACACATATGATACCAAATTAACATTGTGAAGAGGAATTCACATTCACCAACACCAAGGCTGTGCACTAATTGAAAAATACAGAAGGCGTACATCTTTTACATACTAGAGTGCAGGCAAGAAAATACTTTGCAAAAGAAGCCTAGCAGCAGTTGAGCAGTGTTAACTTATTTAAAAATAGAATGCTGACTACTACTATACATTTTATAGCTGCACTAACAAAAAACAGATGATTAATAAAGCATCAACGTACTACCAAAAGTGAAAGGGCGTGCAACAAAGATAGACAACTTTGTACAACACAAGACATTATGCATTGTTTCTTACTGAAGAAGACCTTTACAAGAGCTACAAACACACTGCTAGATTACGAGTTTTGCATTAGGCTTAAAAAGCAGCGTTAGCCGGTCCTAACGCTGCTTTTTAACGTCCACTAGTATTACGAGTCTTGCAGGTACAGGTGTACCGCTCACTTTTTTGGCCAGACTTGGAAATACCGCAAATCCACTTACGTAAATTGCGTATCCTCTTTTTTTAATGGGACTTGCATAGCGCCGGTATTACGAGTCTGCCAAAAAGTGAGTGGTACACCCTCTCCTGTCAAGACTGGTACCGCATATTAAAGTATACCTTAGTTAACTACCTATTAACCCCTAAACCGAGGCCCTCCAACATCACAAACACTAAAATAAATTTTTTAACCCCTAATCTGCCGAACCGGATATCGCCGCCACTATAATAAATATATTAACCCCTAAACCACCACACTCCCGCCTCGCAAAAATTAGTTAAATATTATTAACCCCTAATCTGCCGTCCCTATCATCGCCGCCACCTACCTACATTTATTAACCCCTAATCTGCCGCCCCCAACATCGCCGCTGCCACTATATTAAAGGTATTAACTCCTAAATCTAAGTTTAACCCTAACCCTAACACCCCCTAACAAATATAATTAAAAGAAACCTAACTAAAAATTCCTATCATTAACTAAATTATTCCTATTTAAAACAAAATTTTTACCTGTAAAATAAACCCTAAGATAGCTACAATATAACTAATAGTTACATTGTAGCTATCTTAGGATTTATTTTTATTTTACAGGCAAGTTTGTATTTATTTTAACTAGGTAGAATAGGTATTAAATAGTTATTAACTATTTAATAACTACCTAGCTAAAATAAATGCAAAAGTACATGTAAAATAAAACCTAACCTAAGTTACAATTACACCTAACACTACACTATAATTAAATAAATTAACTAAATTAAATACAATTAAATAAATTACATACAATTACCTAAATTAAATTAGCTAAAGTACAAAAAAAAACCACTAAATTACAGAAAATAATAAACAAATTACAGAAATTTAAACTAATTACACCTAATCTAATAGCCCTATTAAAATAAAAAAGCCCCCCCAAAATAAAAAACCCTAGCCTAAACTAAACTACCAATAGCCCTTAAAGGGCCTTTTGCGGGGCATTGCCCCAAAGTAATCAGCTCTTTTACCTGTAAAAAAAAATACAAACAACCCCCCCAACAGTAAAACCCACCACCCACACAACCAACCCCCCAAATAAAAACCTATCTAAAAAAACCTAAGCTCCCCATTGCCCTGAAAAGGGCATTTGGATGGGCATTGCCCTTAAAAGAGCAGTTAGCTCTTTCACCGCCCAAAGTCCCTAACCTAAAAATAAAACCCACCCAATACACCCTTAAAAAAACCTAACACTAACCCCCTGAAGATCGACTTACCGGGAGACGTCTTCATCCAAGCCGAGCGAAGTGGTCCTCCAGACGGGCAGAAGTCTTCATCCAAGCCGGGTGAAGTGGTCCTCCAGACGGGCAGAAGTCTTCATCCAGACGGCATCTTCTATCTTCATCCATCCGGCGCGGAGCGGGTCCATCTTCAAGACATCCGACGCGGAGCATCCTCTTCATCCGACGACTAACACAGAATGAAGGTACCTTTAAGTGACGTCATCCAAGATGGTGTCCCTTAGATTCCGATTGGCTGATAGAATTCTATCAGCCAATCGGAATTAAGGTAGAAAAAATCTATCAGCCAATAGGATTGAGCTTGCATTCTATTGGCTGATTGGAACAGCCAATAGAATGTGAGCTCAATCCTATTGGCTGATTGGATCAGTCAACAGGATTGAACTTCAATCCTATTGGCTGATTGCATCAGCCAATAGGATTTTTTCTACCTTAATTCCGATTGGCTGATAGAATTCTATCAGCCAATCGGAATCTAAGGGACACCATCTTGGATGACGTCACTTAAAAGTACCTTCATTTTGTGTTAGTCGTCGGATGAAGAGGATGCTCCGCGTCGGATGTCTTGAAGATGGACCCGCTCCGCGCCGGATTGATGAAGATAGAAGATGCCATCTGGATGAAGACTTCTGCCCATCTGGAGGACCACTTCTGCCCGGTTTGGATGAAGACTTCTGCCTGTCTGGAGGACCACTTCGCCCGGCTTGGATGAAGACATCTCCCGGTAAGTCGATCTTCAGGGGGTTAGTGTTAGGTGTTTTTATTGGTGTATTGGTTGGGTTTTATTTTTAGGTTAGGGTTTGGGCCTGCAAACGAGCTAACTGCCCTTTTAAGGGCAATGCCCATCCAAATGCCCTTTTCAGGGCAATGGGGAGCTTAGGTTTTTTATATAGATTTTTATTTGGGGTTTGGTTGTGTGGGTGGTGGGTTTTACTGTTGGGGGGTTGTTTGTAATTTTTTTCACAGGTAAAAGAGCTGATTACTTTGGGGCAATGTCCCGCAAAAGGCCCTTTTAAGGGCTATTGGTAGTTTAGTTTGGGCTAGGGTTTTTTTTTTATTTTGGGGGGGCTTTTTTATTTTAATAGGGCTATTAGATTAGGTTAATTAGTTTAAATTTCTGTAAATTATTTATTATTTTATTTAATTTAGTGTTTTTTTTGTACTTTAGCTAATTTAATTTAATTTAGGTAATTGTATGTTATTTATTTAATTGTATTTAATTTAGTTAATTTATTTAATTATAGTGTAGTGTTAGGTTTAATTGTAACTTAGGTTAGGTTTTATTTTACAGGTACGTTTGTATTTATTTTAACTAGGTAGTTATTAAATAGTTAATAACTATTTAATAACTATTCTACCTAGTTAAAATAAATACAAACTTGCCTATAAAATAAAAATAAACCCTAAGTTAGATACAATGTAACTATTAGTTATATTGTAGCTAGCTTAGGGTTTATTTTGCAGGTAAGTATTTAGTTTTAAATAGGAATAATTTAGTTAATGATAGGAATATTTATTTCAATTTATTTAAATTATATTTAAGTTAGGGGGTGTTAGGTTTAGGGTTAGACTTAGGTTTAGGGGTTAATAACTTTAATATAGTGATGGCGATGTTGGGGGCGGCAGATTAGGGGTTAATAAGTGTAGGTAGGTGGCAGCGACATTGGGGGCAGCAGAGTAGGGGTTAATAAATATAATGTAGGTGTCGGCGATGTTGGGGGCAGCAGATTAGGGGTTAATAAGTATAATGTAGGTGGCGGCGGTGTACGGAGCGGCAGATTAGGGGTTCATATTTATAATTTAGATGTCAGCGATGTCGGGGGCAGCAGATTAGGGGTTAATAAGTGTAAGATTAGGGGTGTTTAGACTCAGGGTTCATGTTAGGGTGTTAGGTGTAGACATTACTTTTATTTCTCCATAGGAATCAATGGGGCTGCGTTAAGGAATTTTACTCTGCTTTTTTTTTTGCAGGTGTTAGACTTTTTTTCAGCCTGCTCTCTCCGTTGATTCCTATGGGGAAATCGTGCACGAGCACGTTATACCAGCTCACCGCTGACTTAAGCAGCGCTGGAATTGGAGTGCGGTAAGGAGCAAAATTTTGCTCAACGCTCACTTCTTGTCTTTTAACGACGGGTTTCTGAAAACTCGTAATACCAGCGCTGTAGGTAAGTGAGCGATGAGGGAAAACGGCTCATTAGCACCACACAGCCTCTAACGCAAAACTCATAATCTGGGCCACAGTTTATTATTCTTGACCGTTTTAACATTTATACATTAACATTATCACCTTGACACAAATAAAATCACCAATTGTTCTTGAGTATCTGCATTCTCATCTGCATTCTACATTCTCTCTCAGAAATTAAAAGTGCTATAATTTTGATAAATTGACCCCATAATAGTATTGATAACTTTAACATCAAACATATATAACATATATATTTATACTGTATTTGCACAAGTTTAATATTTCCTTAGTATTTATTAATTGTAGCTTCAATGAAACAAAATGTAGGCATTTTTATTTTACTATTATTATATTGTTAAATATTGTTTTCTAATTTTATCATTTGATGCTACTATTAAAACAATTTAAAGACAAAGTAATTTCTTGTTAAAACAAATGTATATATTATATGAATGAAAAATAGAAATGTATATTATCACTTAATAGCCAATTTATAATACTAATATATTAATTATATATTTATCTTTTGTTAGATTTGAATGGTTAATGTCAAATGTAAAATTTAAATTCTGAACATTATATTTGAAATGTAACATTTATATATTTGAATTTTGATTTTTTTTTAGGTTTCAATATTTCTTTAGTAATCAATATTCAAATCTAATATTTAAATGTTGCATGTGATATTTGAACATTAACATCCAATACCCTTTGATTGTATAAAAGGCTGTTAATAGACTCATCATTAATGAAAACATGCATAAAAATCATGTCCTACAGAAATGCCAATGATCCTGAAAATACCATTAAGATTCATAGTAAAAGATATGCAATTATTTGACTATTTCTAGGCTATTAATACTTTCCTTCAAATAAAATTATGTTATATAATTAGCCTTTTACTAAATGAGAACAATAAAGCTGACTATGGACATCTTAATTATTGACATTTGATTTTTCATATTATTTGTAATCAGTTTTAGTAATTTAATGCCATTCCCCTAGTTCCCATACAGCCACTTAATATTATACAGAAATAATTAATGAACGCTGTGTTATTTTCTCAGTATATGGCCACTGCAATTCACAGTCATGAGAATGCTGATAAATCTAACATCACTAGATGCATCATTCCTTTGAAGAAAATAAATCATTATTGTTTTACTAACATTTGGTTCTGGGGTCTTGAATATCACTAACACAGTTATTGAACACAAGTGTGAACCTGAGTTATCCTGGGAGGAACATATTACTATAATGAAATCTAAAATATTGAAGGAAGGTGGCTGTTTATTTTTTTCATAAAAAGATGAATATTAAATCAGGTGGTGCTTGCTCCCTCCAGAATGCACTTGAACATATTTTGCTTATATAGGAGAGAATCATCCAAGATATCTTTGCACTGGTAACCAGCTTTTTCTCAGTGGTTCTTATCTTTTTTAATTTCCCTTTAAGTTTCTAATAACAAGAGAGGAATTCTAATATAAGGAATATGACCAGAGTGTCATCCATGGATAAGTTGTATTTTGCCATCAATCAAGGATTTACTACATGGAATATTATCTTCAGCGTTCGTGACTATTTACAGCAAACATTTCATATAAAGGCTTCAAACTTTAATTCAAATACTCTCATTAACATAAACGACAGCAGTAGTCTCTAGACATAAATATTCAAAAAGAAAACACGTTGATCTCAAAATTATTTTCCTTTTCGTAGCATTGGATTTCTACGCGTAAAATTTATTTGATGTAGATAGAAGGAGATAGTCATTAGTATTTATTTGTACTTTATTTATCCTGTGTTGTCCCCTTAAAAAAATTCAAATGGGAAGCTTCCATTTCTAACTAGTATAGTTTCCACATCGTATAAAACTTATTTAATTTAGGGATAGATTACGAGTGGCGCACTAACTGTTGTGTGTGAGCGATAAGGAGTTTAGAGCACGTATTTCAAGTAAAAAAGTGAACGTGTTTGCTTGATCACAATTGAATTTAATGCGCATTGGGATAGTATGACTTCAGAGCTCTGGTTAACTGTCCAGCTAGTCAAAAAAGCTGCACAAAACACATCAAAAATACATTTAAACGTACAGTTACACTATTCTGTACTATATTGAAAACACATTATTAACACATTATTTGATGTTTTACTTTGTGAATTTAATGTATTTTTGAAAATATACACTCATTTAAAATCTTACGACTGCAACACACTTCAAAAAAGTAGGAACAGTCAACTTTTTACCACTGTGTAATATCACCTTTTCTTTTAATAACACTTATTAAGTGTTTGGACCCTGAAGACACCAGTTACTTAAGTTTAGCAAGCAGAATTTTCCCCCATTCATCCATTGTGCATGACTTCAGCTGTGCAATTCTACGAAGCCTTTGTTGCCTTATTTTGCACTTCATAATGCACCACACATTCTCAATCAGAGACAGGTTAGGACTGCAGGCAGGCCATGCTAACACCCGCACTCTCTACTTATGCAACCATGCGCTTGTAATCCTGGCAGAATGTGGTTTGGCGTTGTCCTGTTGGAAAATGCAGGGACGTCCCTGGAAAAGACGACGTCTGGATGGCAGCATATGTTGCTCTAAAATGTATACATATCTTTCTGCATTAATGGTGCCCTCACAGATTCGCAGGTTACCCATGCCTTGGGCACTGACACATCCCCATAACATGACAGATGCTGGATTTTGGACCTAATGCTGATAACAGCGTTTATGGTCTTTTTCCTCTTTGGCCTGGAGAACACAATGGCTGTTTTTCTAAAAACTATTTGAAATGTTGATTTGTCGGTCCACAAAACACGATTCCACTGTGCTACTGTCAATCTCAGATGAGACCGAGCCAAGAGAAGTCAGTGATGCTTCTGGACAGTGTTGATTTATGGCTTCTGCTTTGCATAGTAAAGCCTTAACTTTCATCTGTGGATGCAGCGGCGAATGGTTTTGACTGACAAATGTTTACAAGAGTATTACCCAGCTCATGTCAGGATATCTATTGCAGACTCATGACAGTTTTTAAGGACAGTGATGTCTGAGGGATCAGAGATCACGTGTATTCAGGTTTTCGGCCTTGCCCATACCTATCTGAGATTTGACCAGATTCCTTGAATCTTTTAATTATATTGTGCACTGTAGAAGGTGAAATGTCCAAAATCCTGCCAATTTGTCTTTGGGGAATGTTGTTCTCAAAGTGATGGATTATTCACGGACGCATCTGTTGGCAGATTGCCGAGCCTCAACCCATCCTTGCTCTTGAAAGACTAGGCATTTTTTGGAGACTCCTTATATACTATGATTACACGATTGCCTCACCTGTTTCATATCACCTTCTTATTTCAACTTGTCAAGATCACTTTTAGTCCTAAATTGCCCATGTCCCAACTTTTGTAGAACGTGTTGCAGTCATAAGATTTGAAATAAGTGTATATTTTCAAAAATACATTAAATTCACAAAGTAAAATATCAAATAATGTGTTAATAATGTATTTTCAATATAGTTCAGGGTGAATTTAATTTTCAAATGACTCTTTTTGTTTGTTTTTTTGCATTTTCCATACTGTCCCAACTTTTTAGGAATTCGGGTTGTAAGTGTACATATGTATTTGTGTATTTATATGTGTATATATGTATTTACAGACATATATACACATAAATACATATGTACACACACATATATATATATATATATATATATATATATATATATATATATATATATATGTGTGTGTGTGTGTGTGCACTGGAGCCCTTTGTAGTTAAGTAGATGAGAACATGTAAAAGCATATTTATGCAATATTCATTTTTACTGTAAATATTTCACATTCTAATGTTCTGCACATAGCAGAATATGTTCTAAGTATTTCTAAATAGATATTCCTATATACTGTATATATATATATATATATATATATATATATATATATATATATATATATATATATATATATACATATATATATATACTGTATATATACTGTATATATATATAAATATATATAATCATGTTTTTAAATAGGTATAAATATATATTGTGCTACAAAATATCATATATATATATATATATATATATATATACTATATATATATATATATATAGAGAGAGAGAGAGAGAGAGAGAGAGAGAGAGAGAGAGAGAGAAAATAACTCATTGTGTAGTTCATTAACAAATCTAGACAGGTCAGTAGGCCTGTTTTTCCCACAGAAAACCTCTGGAATACACTGTTTCCAATGCAGCAAGGAATTCTGGGTAAGATATGCAAATTAGGTTCACAATGACACACCTTTTTACTTCATGCCTGCTTTTCAGCAGATTCCCTTTACGCCAAAGCATCGCTGTTCACACAGCTTATAAGCTTAGCTAGGGTCCCAAAATAAAAACACCCCCTAACCTAACAATAAACTAACAATAGTCCTTAAAAGGGCCTTTTGTAGGGCATTGCCCTAAGTTAAACAGCTCTTTTACCTACAAAAATTACAAAGTCCCCCCTAACAGTAAAACCCCCACCTAACCAACCCTGCAAAATAAAAAAAACTAAGTCTAACAAAAACTAAGATAAGATGATTAGGGGTATTATAGACTAGACTAGGGCTTTATGTTAGGGTGTTAGGGTTTTAGCGTAACCTTCTTATCCCCATAGATATCAATGGGGATTGCGTTATGGCGATCGCCATCCTGCGATCGCGGGTGTTAGTTTTTTTCTAACACTTTCTCTCCATTGATGTCTATGGGGGATAGCATGCATGAGCATGTAAAGTCAGGCCTTGGGTTTTGTGCGGTATGGAGCTTTTCGCAGCATACAGCACAACAAAAGAAGGTTTTTCAGTAACTTGTAACTTTTTTTGCATTATATATGCTCCTGGTTTAGCGCACAACTTGTAATCTGGATCAATATGAGCACAACCCGACGCGTGCAAAAAACTTACTTCTAGCGCAGTTAACGTTTGAGTGGGAGCGTTAATTAGTGCTCCTCTTGTAATCTGAACCAAAGTATCCAAAAGAGCAGAAAAAAAATAGTAAGAGACATTCAACACTTTGAAATTTTAATATAAAATGTTTAAATAGTAAAAAAAACTTTGCCAACATACCTTTATTTTACTCCCTTACCTATAATTTAATACTGAAAATTGTGAGCTTTCAAGTTCATGTTAAAAGTGAAAATATAGATACAAAATTTATTTGTTGCACCCTCTAGTGGCCAATTTATAACTGTCCCTACCTAGGTTATAACAGGTTATAACTTATTTTGTTAATAAAAAAATATCATTTTAAAAAATATACATTTTACTCTCAGGTTAATCTTTGATTTGAATACATCATTCTATCAAAGCACTTATTTAGGCCTTGATTACAAGCGGACTGCAAAAATATTAACACTAATGTGCACTAACTTTGTTAGAGGTAAATTAACAGTGCTTTTATTTTTGTTCTTTTATTACAAGTTAAAAGTCATATTTTATCACTTGAGCTATAGTCTGGGGCGAGCAGTAATCTGCATGTTGAATAAGGTGGGAGCACTAAATTCCTTACATAATAGACTTCTATAGTTCCAAGCATGAATCTGCCCTACTGTTGCAACCACCTGGGTGTTTTACTCAGCAATATACCAATACAATAACAGTAACACCACAAGATTTTCGCAAAACAATGTTGACGTTTCTGGGAACACAATCCACCTTCTTCAGAACAATATCATGGTGTGCAAACCACTCTTAAATAATGAAACATAGCGTAATTACCTCCTCCCCTTCAAACAGAAAAAGCGCCAAATTCACAAACAAGACCAGAACATCCTACTTAGATGACATCACAAACCGGAAGTGAACCGCCGTTACACTTCCGGTCTGGCGAAATACAAATAACATCATGGAAAGCCTACAACATCATGGCATCCACAAGTGCTCATAATATATTATATAGGCACACACACAAATAGACACTTATACATATATACCTTTGAGCCATTCCCAGTCCTGCACCTTGTCATATACCATGTCACTTTGAATTCCTTTTTTAAACCTTCTTTGTTAATAAATGTAATAACTATAAATATAAGTGAAATGCATTATTTCCATAAGATTTACATGAATTTTTAATACAAACTATCAAGCATTAATGGTTTACTCCAGGTTTCCAAAAGCGCTAACATTTTCTGCTCTATTTTGAGTGGCACTTAGCATACCACTTGTAATATCACTTCCTGCACTGCTCGTTAAAGTATAGAGCATGCTAAATAATGCTGGCCTTAATGTTTAATGTCCCTTAAAATTTTGTGCCAATAAAAATCACTTACTTTAAAGCAGGAGGTATAGAAATGTAACAATTAGCAGATGGATTTAATACTAGTAATACTTATATATCTTATAAACAAGATTACATTAAAACCTCATTTTAAAACACATTTTACTCATGTAGAATGCATATACTGAGCTAGATTCATAAAGACTTGTTAGGCTTCAGAGGGGCTACGTCATTAAAGGGACAGTCTACTCCAGAATTGTTATTGTTTAAAAAGATAGATAATCCCTTTATTACCCATTTCCCAGTCTTCCACAAGCAACATGATAATATTAATATACTACAATAACAGAATGTCCCATTATCTCAGTTCTATTGACAGACTTGGATTTTAGCCAATCAGTGCTAACTAGCTATAAAATGTAAAAATGCACTGAGATAAGAGGCAGCCTTCAAGAGCTTAGAAATTAGCATATGAGCCTACCTATGTTTAGCTTTTATTTGTTCATAAAAGTACATTGGAAAGTTGTTTAAAATGTTATGTCCTACCAGAATCATCATCATCAAAGTTTAATTTTGACTAAACTGTCCCTTTAAGGTGATATCATATTCACAATTCACTGAGGCCTAGATTTAGAGTTGGGCGGTAGCCGTGAAAACCAGCGTTAGAGGCTCCTAACGCTGGTTTTGGGCTACCGCCGGTATTTGGAGTCAGTCAGGAAAGGGTCTAACGCTCACTTTCCAGCCGTGACTTTTCCATACCGCAGATCCCCTTACGTCATTTGCGTATCCTATCTTTTCAATGGGATCTTTCTAACGCCGGTATTTAGAGTCGTGGCTGAAGTGAGCGTTAGAAATCTAACGACAAAACTCCAGCCGCAGAAAAAACTCAGTAGTTAAGAGCTTTCTGGGCTAACGCCGGTTTATAAAGCTCTTAACTACTGTGCTCTAAAGTATACTAACACCCATAAACTACCTATGTACCCCTAAACCGAGGTCCCCCACATCGCCGCCACTCGATAAAAAATTTTTAACCCCTAATCTGCCGACCGCCACCTACGTTATACTTATGTACCCCTATATTATATTTATTAACCCCTAACCTGCCCCCCACAACGTCGCCGCCAGCTACCTACAATAATTAACCCCTAATCTGCCGCTCCGTAAACCGCCGCTACTTACATTATCCCTATGTACCCCTAATCTGCTGCGCCTAACACCGCCGACCCCTATATTATATTTATTAACCCCTAATCTGCCCCCTCAACGTCGCCTCCACCTGCCTAAACTTATTAACCCCTAATCTGCCGAGCGGACCGCACCGCTACTATAATAAAGTTATTAACCCCTAATCCGCCTCACTCCCACCTCAATAACCCTATAATAAATAGTATTAACCCCTAATCTGCCCTCCCTAACATCGCCGACACCTAACTTCAATTATTAACCCCTAATCTGCCGACCGAATCTCGCCGCTACTGTAATAAATGGATTAACCCCTAAAGCTAAGTCTAACCCTAACCCTAACACCCCCCTAAATTAAATATAATTTAAATCTAACGAAATAAATTAACTCTTATTAAATAAATTATTCCTATTTAAAGCTAAATACTTACCTGTAAAATAAACCCTAATATAGCTACAATATAAATTATAATTATATTATAGCTATTTTAGGATTTATATTTATTTTACAGGTAACTTTGTATTTATTTTAACCAGGTACAATAGCTATTAAATAGTTAAGAACTATTTAATAGCTAAAATAGTTAAAATAATTACAAAATTACCTGTAAAATAAATCCTAACCTAAGTTACAATTAAACCTAACACTACACTATCAATAAATTAATTAAATAAAATACCTACAATTACCTACAATTAAACCTAACACTACACTATCAATACATTAATTAAATACAATACCTACAAATAACTACAATTAAATAAACTAACTAAAGTACAAAAAATAAAAAAGAACTAAGTTACAAAAAATAAAACAATATTTACAAACATTAGAAAAATATTACAACAATTTTAAACTAATTACACCTACTCTAAGCCCCCTAATAAAATTACAAAGCCCCCCAAAATAAAAAAATGCCCTACCCTATTCTAAATTAAAAAAGTTCAAAGCTCTTTTACCTTACCAGCCCTGAACAGGGCCCTTAGCGGGGCATGCCCCAAGAAATTCAGCTCTTTTGCCTGTAAAAAAAAACATACAATACCCCCCCCCAACATTACAACCCACCACCCACATACCCCTAATCTAACCCAAACCCCCCTTAAATAAACCTAACACTAAGCCCCTGAAGATCTTCCTACCTTATCTTCACCTCGCCGGGTATCACCGATCGGTCCTGGCTCCGATATCTTCATCCAACCCAAGCGGGCTCTGGCGATTCATAATCCTGCGGCTGAAGAGGTCCAGAAGAGGTTCCAAAGTCTTCATCCTATCCGAGAAGAAGAGGCGATCCAGACCGGCAACCATCTTGATCCAAGCGGCATCTTCTATCTTCATCCGATTAGGAACGGCTCCATCGTGAAGACCTCCAGCGCGGATCAATCTTCTTCCGACGACATCCAACTGAAGAATAACGGTTCCTTTAAGGGACATCATCCAAGATGGCGTCCCTCGAATTCCGATTGGCTGATAGGATTCTATCAGCCAATCGGAATTAAGGTAGGAAAATTCTGATTGGCTGATGGAATCAGCCAATCAGAATCAAGTTCAATCCGATTGGCTGATCCGATCAGCCAATCAGATTGAGCTTGCATTCTATTGGCTGTTCCGATCAGCCAATAGAATGCAAGCTCAATCTGATTGGCTGATTGGATCAGCCAATCGGATTGAACTTGATTCTGATTGGCTGATTCCATCAGCCAATCAGAATTTTCCTACCTTAATTCCGATTGGCTTAATTCCGGCAGAATAGGGGTTAATAAGTGTAAGGTTAGGGGTGTGTAGACTCGGGGTACATGTTAGGGTGTTAGGTGCAGACGTAGGAAGTGTTTCCCCATAGTAAACAATGGGGCTGCGTTAGGAGCTGAACGCGGCTTTTTTGCAGGTGTTAGGTTTTTTTTCAGCTCAAATGGCCCCATTGTTTTCTATGGGGGAATTGTGCACGAGCATGTTTTTGAAGCTGGCCGCTTCTGTAAGCACCGCTGGTATCTAGAGTTGCAGTGGCGTTAAATTATGCTCTACGCTCCCTTTTTGGAGCCTAACGTACTGAAAACCCAGCCATTCTGTGAACTCTAAATACCAGCGGTATTTAAAAGGTGCGTGGGAAAAAAAGCATGCGTAGCTAACGCACCCCTTTGGCCGCAAAACTCTAAATCTAGGCGTGAGACTCTCTTATTAGCTAATAGATACTCCTTAATAATGTTTATGGCTGATAGATAACTTGTACCTATCAGCCAATAAGGATTAGAAGGAAGCGTGTCTGCTTTATTTTGAATTTAATAATCTTTTACTCACTTCATTTTGAGTACAATGTCTTTTTAACTCCCTTTCAGCCAATAATACACATAGAGCAGGGAATTAATTATTTTTTATCAATAACAGATATTGAGTGACATACATACAGCAGAGGTGTAACCCGCTCTCTAAATGCAACATGCATAGTACAAACATTTGTACCCTCCCCTTTCCTGCCAGTAACACTCATAGTGCAGTTGTTTATCCAGACAGATAATATATTTTTTTACCACTATCGGCTGCCAACACAATAGATTTATACATTTTTTTACCAGTAGCACACAAATTGTAGGGATTTGATTTTTACTGCCAGGAGCACATTTAGCTCAGTGATTTAACCCCTAGTCCTCCATAACATACATAGCATATGATATTATTTATCTTACCCTTGCAGACATAAACACTTTTAGGTAGGGACGTATGTAGACCATAGGAGATTATCATTGGCACATAGAGGGAGTATGCAAGCCCTCTCCTCCAAACTCAAATAATGATAGTGAACACATACTCACACTCACACACGTGTTCATTATCATTATTTGAGTTTGGATATATACAGGTTCCACTATATCTGATATTTTTTCCTACAATCCTCTCAAGGTACCGGTAGGAGCTGAGCCTGACAGCCTAGTTCTCAGGATTGCGTGGAACTTGAGCTTCTGATAGTACTTATTTGGCACAAATATATATTTTATCAACATAGTCTTATAGTATTAAACTATTTTTTGTTTTTTATTATTTGAGATTGTTTGCGATTGGATTACTGCACTGAATTGTTCACAATATCCTTTTATCACATTTATTATCTGCTTTATTGTTTGTGATTTTGTGTTATTTTATTATTATATACCATATACCTTTTAACCTTATAACTTTTTTAAAAAATATTTATATGAACAATTCTTATCAGATAGTGTTTATAACTGTAGTTTCAAATGTATTTATGTTGTAAGTGCAATTTTTTTAAAGCGCTACCCTTTATGCGAGAGATTTATTTACGTTAACCCCATGAATGAATAATGAGATTGTGCACTCATGACAACGATTACTTTTAACTTATAATACGTGCGCCATTTGCTGACGTGTGCAAAAAACAGATATCACGTGCGACTTGTAATCTAGCCCATAATTTAATTTATTAGTTTAACATATTTAACTTGTAATCTAGCCCATAATGGGGGTATATGTTGGTGACAAACATGAAAGTGGGGCTCTGTCAGTTAAATAAAATGAAACATTTATTCAGTTCCATGTACAGCACAAAATATATAAAATAACATGCGTGGTGTTTGCAGTGGCTTACGCATTTTGGTAATCATAGCCCATTGAACACGTTTGTCAGCATTATTAAAACCCTAAAATCAGATTGATTAGTCCTTTCCAGAACTCACTTAAATTATCCATGTCCATCCTTTTAAAGGAGCAGAACCATGCAATGTTAGTTAATTTACCAGTAACATACACAACACATTTTTACATCATTATTAATGCTACTACAGATAACATATTCTCATATTCTTGTATATCCTAAATAGGTAAACATATGTTCTAACCCTTGTAATAAAGTTATAATTATCCATATGGCTACAAAAATGTCTTATATTTGAGATGCATATGGTACAACAAAATCATTATTTTACACTTCCTAAGCTAATTTCAGGAATCATTCTATATATACAGTATGCCTCAATGAGTATAATATGCATTTAAAGGACACATATTAGAAAACTATCACACATTAATGCCAATAATAATTAAAATTATATTTTGCGTATATGCCAGGTGGGGCTTGTGTATGGAAGTTCTTTCTGTATGGGGGGTTTTGGATTGGAGAGATCACCCCATGTGACTGCACAGTCTGTAGTTTGGAGTCGGTGAACACCGAGGATTGTACCTTGAACAGCATCCCATTTTTCATAATTATGGAGGATGGCTTAAAGTTGTTTATTAAATGTTTTGTTCGCTTAGATGTTCTTGCCATGGAGACTCTATCCTTTTCTAAGTTTCAAGATTTATCTTCTAGTGAGCTATGTTAGTGCCTACAAAAGTGTGAGTAGTCTGTTTACTCATTGAAGTGTGTATTTGAAGGTTTAACCCTGCTACCTTACTCACAAAACTGACATAAGTGGCTCCCAATTGTTATATTATATATGTGATGTCTCTGATTAATGATACTTGGATTTTATAGCCATTTAAAGTAATGGATTGTTTGTGGTTGTAAGCAGACATTTTTTTGTCTGTTCTGGTATATGCTGGTGACTCTTGAAGTTTCAAAATGTATTGCTCCCAAAAATATTGTAAGAAAAGCAAATTATAACATAAAGCCTGAACCAAAGGCTAATAACAAAAGTGTAGAGAGAGAAAGCAAAGTTTCTCTAAATTCTTCTTTATGGCCCCAAGAAGAAGTACCATGCTTATTAACATCCCTTTTTAAATTGTTTGACCCCCACCCAAGCTCCTATATAGTGAGTCAGTGTCATGGTTATGTCTTAATTTAGTCCTGAAGATAAACCCGCAAGGCTGAGATGGAACAGCAAAAAGTATCTCAAGTAAATATCACACAATAGAAATAATACTTTAGGACTGGTAGCTGATTTCACATAGATATTGAATAGATTTGGAGCAGTTGCAGAAAAAACACTCATATTCCCCAATGCAGCTTAGAATACAGTTTTGTAGATTTCTGCTCTTCTTTATATTCCCTCTTTGCTTATCAATGTTTAGCTCTAAGATTCTTGAATAATGATAGACAGGTAGATGATAGATAAATAGATACATAGATATATAAATAGATAGATAGATGATAGATCCTTTCATTATGAATGAAACATTAAGCAAATTTTTCATTATTCCTTTTAAAACAAATAATGAATAATATTTTAAACATAATAACTAATTAACAAATGTGTATATGAACTCAGTTTGTTTATGTATATGTTCATTCATTATTCCTTCAAATGCCTGCTGTTAAATAATGCGAGTTATTCGCTGTTGAAACCAGGAAGCAGCCATTTGACCGATAGCTTCAGCAGCATTTCAATGCCAAGGCTAGTGTTGACACCTCAGCCATGTTTCCCTGAAAAGTTATGAGTTACACATGCTGCAGGATGTGCAAGGAGGGATAAGAATAGTGCAGTCAAGCTGCACTATTCATGTGCTGCTTATAGGTAAAATGCATGTTTCTCCCAGCAAACCCTGCAGCATGTGTAACTCATAACTGTCCCAAAAAAACATGGCAACTCTATGTAAAGCCTGAAAGTGGTTTGATATTTTATGTCCATTGTTGATTACCAAAGCAAAGGCTTGAAAAATAGACATTTAAATGGGAACTGAACCCAAATTTTTTCTGTCATGATTCAGATAGAGCATGCAATTTTAAGCAACTTTCTAATTTACTCCTATTATCAAATTTTATTCATTCTCTTGGTATCTTTATTTGAAAAGTAAGAATGTAAGTTTAGATGCCGGCCCATTTTTGGTGAACAACCTGGGTTGTCCTTGCTGGTTGGACAGAACCAATAAAAAAGTGCTGTCCATGGTCGTGAACCAAACATTGTCTGGCTCCTTAGCTTACATGCCTTCTTTTTCAAATATAGATAGCAAGAGAATGACGAAAAATTGATAATAGAAGTAAATTAGAAAGTTGCTTAAAATTGCATGCTCTATCTGAATCATTAAATAAAAGAATTGGGTTTAGTGTCCCTTTAAGATCCTGCCTCTGCAACTCTAGTCTATGACCTGCCTGCCTTACTCTGGTATTTCAGTTTGCTGTAGTATAAAATATATTTAAAAAAATTCTGCCACTTAAAAGTTTAAATAGTTTTAAAGCATTAATCTATCTGACTTTGCAGTGGTAAACTGTTTAGTTTTATATTTTAACTCTTACGCATCCAAGGAAATCTTGCCCAAAATACCAGAGAATTTTTAGCATTTTTGCTATCACTCCATTTCAAACAGAAAAAGAGCCTTGTTTTTATTTTATTTACCTTGTAAAACTATATACATATTAAGTAGACGACCCAAGGTATTGATCTAGGCCACCATTTCCTTGCCAAATGCGATCAGATAAAAAATATAGTTAACCCACATTTCACCCCTTTTCTGTGGGGCAGTGACCAATCCCTCCCTCTCTCTTCAAAAAATGTTTGTAGGTAGGATCCCTTCAACTCCCTCCCTCCCTCTCCCTCCTCACTCTGCCACTGGGCCACCCACCTGCTTCCCACACCTCCCACTGGCACCAACAGATGACTGTTACAGACGGTGACACACACAGTGTCACTGACTGCAATGATCAGGAATCTGCCTTTAAATGGAACCATAGCACCGGTCGCGCTCAGTTACCATATGAAGAGAGATGCCTGCAGCTGCAACGTATATAGAAATTATGCGGTATGATAGGCACTGTACTGCATGATGTTTATATGGGTATTTTTGGGTTAAGGGTTTAATATTAGTTGTCCTGAAATAGTTTAGTTCAATACAGTTTTAGTATAACTAAAATTGTGAGCTCTATTACTACGTAAACGTTTAAAAATATTTTGCTGCATAGTTGTATTTGACATAACAGTCGGCTAGATTACGAGTTGTGCGTTAAGGTAAAAAAGTAGCGTTATCAGGTCCTAACGCTGCTTTTTTACGCTCGCTGGTATTACGAGTCTTGCAGGTATAGGAGTACCGCACACTTTTTTGGCCTTACCGCAAATCAACTTACGTAAATTTTGTAAAAGCTTTTTTCTATGGTACTTCCATAGCGCCGGTATTACGAGTTTGTCCTGGGAGGCCAAAAAGTGAGCGGTACACCCTCTACCGCCAAGATTCCTAACGCATTTTAAAGTCGATAGTTATGAGTTTTACGCTACAAAGCTGTAGCATAAAACTCATAACTAAAGTGCTAAAAAGTACACTAACACCCATAAACTACCTATTAACCCCTAAACCGAGGCCCTCCCGCCTCGCAAACACTAGATAAATATTATTAACCCCTAATCTGCTGCCCCCAACATCGCCGACACCTACATTATATTTATTAACCCCTAATCTGCCACCCCTAACATCGCCTCCACCTACCTACATTTATTAACCTGATTAACCTAATCTGCCATCCCCAATGTCGCCGCCACTATTCTAAAATTATTAACCCCTAAACCTAAGTCTAACCCTAACCCTAACACCCCCTAACTTAAATATAATTTAAATAAATCTAAATAAAATTCCTATCATTACCTAAATAATTCCTATTTAAAACAAAATACTTACCTATAAAATAAACCCTAAGATAGCTACAATATAACTAATAGTTACATTGTAGCTAGCTAAGGGTTTATTTTTATTTTACAGGCAAGTTTGTATTTATTTTAACTAGGTAGAATAGTTACTAAATAGTTATTAACTATTTAATAACTACCTAGCTAAAATAAATACAAATTTACCTGTAAAATAAAACCTAACCTAAGTTACACTAACACCTAACACTACACTACAATTAAATAACTTACCTAAATTAAATACAATTAAATAAATTAAATACAATTAGCTAAATTACAAAGAAAAAACACTAAATGACAGAAAATAAAAACAAATTACAAGATATTTAAACTAATTACACCTAATCTAAGAGCCCTATCAAAATAAAAAAAGCCCCCCCAAAATAAAATAAAAACCTAGCCTAAACTAAACTATCAATAGCCCTTAAAAGGGCCTTTTGTGGGACATTGCCCCAAAGAAATCAGCTGTAAACCTGTAAAAAAAAATACAAACAACCCCCCCAACAGTAAAACCCACTACCCACACAACCAACCCCCCAAATAAAACCCTAACTAAAAAATCCTAAGCTCCCTATTGCCCTGAAAAGGGCATTTGGATGGGCATTGCCCAAAGCCCTAACCTCAAAATAAAACCCACCCAATACACCCTTAAAAAATCCTAACACTAACCCCCGAAGATTCACTTACCGGGAGGAGTCTTCATCCAAGCGGCAAGATGTCCTCAGGGAAGCTGGAAGAAGTGGTCCTCCAGACGGGCAGAAGTGGTCCTCCAGATGGGCAGAAGTCTTCATCCAGACGGCATTTTCTTTCTTCATCCTTCCGACGCGGAGCGGGTCAATTTTCAAGACATCCGGTGCGGAGCATCCTCTTCCAACGACGACTACCCGATGAATGAAGGTACCTTTAAATGACGTCATCCAAGATGTCGTCCCTTAGATTCCGATTGGCTGATAGAATTCTATCAGCCAATCGGAATTAAGGTTGAAAAAATCCTATTGGCTGATGCAATCAGCCAATAGGATTGAGCTTGCATTCTAATAGCTGATTGGAACAGCCAATAGAATGCAAGCTCAATCCTATTGGTGGATTGGATCAGCCAATAGGATTGAACTTCAACTTGATTTCAACCTTAATTCCGATTGGCTGATAGAATTCTATCAGCCAATCAGAATCTAAGGGACACCATCTTGGATGACGTCACTTAAAGGTACCTTCATTCGTCGGGTAGTAGTCGTTGGAAGAGGATTCTCCGTGCCGGATGTCTTGAAGATGGACCGCTCTGCGCTGGAAGGATGAAGATAGAAGATGCCGTCTGAATGAAGACTTCTGCCCATCTGGAGGACCACTTCTGCCCGTCTGGAGGACCACTTCTGCCGGCTTCGTTGAGGACATCTTGCTGCTTGGATGAAGACTTCTCCCGGTAAGTAAATCTTCGGGGGTTAGTGTTAGGATTTTTTAAGGGTGTATTGGGTGGGTTTTATTTTGAGGTTAGGGCTTTGGGCAGCAATAGAGCTAAATGCCCTTTTAAGGGCAATGCCCATCCAAATACCTTTTTCAGGGCAATGGGGAGCTTAGTTTTTTTTAGTTAGGGTTTTATTTGGGGGGCTGGTTGTCTGGGTGGTGGGTTTTACTGTTGGGGGGTTGTGTGTATTTTTTTTACAGGTAAAAGAGCTGATTTTCTGGGGGCAATGCCCCGCAAAAGACCCATATAAGGGCTATTGGTAGTTTAGGCTAGACTAGGGTTTTTTTTTATTTTGGGGGGGCTTTTTTTATTTTGATAGGGCTATTAGATTAGGTGTAATTAGTTTTAAGATCTTGTCATTTGTTTTTTATTTTCTGTAATTTAGTGGTTTTTTTTTTTATAATTTAGCTAATTGTATTTAATTTATTTAATTGTATTTAATTTAGGTACGTTATTTAATTGCAGTGCAGTGTTAGTGTAACTTAGGTAAGGTTTTATTTTACAGGTTGTATTTATTTTAGCTAGGTAGTTATTAAATAGTTAATAACTATTTAGTAACTAGTCTACATAGTTAAAATAAATACAAACTTGCCTGTAAAATAAAAATAAACCCTAAGTTAGATACAATGTAACTATTAGTTATATTGTAGCTAGTTTAGGGTTTATTTTACAGTATATTTAAGTATTTAGTTTTAAATAGGAATAATTTAGTTAATGATAGTAATTTTATTTAGATTTATTTAAATTATATTTAAGTTAGTAGGTGTTAGGGTTAGACTTAGGGGTTAATAAATTTAGAATAGTGGCAGCGACGTTGGGGGCGGCAGATTAGGGGTTAATAAATGTAGGTAGGTTGCGGCGACATTGGGGGGGGGAGATTAGGGGTTAATAAATATAATGTAGTTGTTGGCGATGTTCGGGGTGGCAGATTAGGGGTTAATAAGTGTAAGATTAGGGGTGTTTAGACTCGGGGTTCATGTTAGGGTGTTGGGTGTAAACATAAATTTTGTTTCCCCATAGGAATCAATGGGGCTGCGTTACTGAGCTTTACGCTGCTTTTTTGCAGGTGTTAGACTTTTTCTCAGCCTGCTCTCCCCATTGATGTCTATGGGGAAATCGTTCACGAGCACGTACAACCAGCTCACTGCTCACTTAAGCAGTGCTGGTATTGGAGTGCAGTGTGGAGCGCGATTTTACTCTATGCTCACTTCTTGCCTGTTAACGCCGGGTTGATAAAAACCCGTAATACCAGCGCTGCAGGTAAGTGAGTGGTGAGAATAAACTGCAAGTTAGCACCGCACCCCTTTTACCTCACAACTCGTAATCTAGGCGAGTGTTAGTTAACTGCTTATATTTACACCCCATCACTTAGTTGTCCTGAAAATATTGTAATTGAGCTATTTCAGTATTTTAGTATAACTCTTAAAAAATACTGTGTGTATTACTATTAGTTTGGCTTTGCACAAGTGTAAGCTTAGTTAACTTGCTTAGCTGTAGTTATAAAATGATTGCAACAGATAGTGAATGGAAAAAAATCACTTTAAATTAGTTTCAGGTAGATTACGAGTTGTGCGTTCGTCTTTTAACGCCAACAAAATGGCCATTTCAGCGATAAAACAGCACTGCAGCCATTACAAGTCTTGTCGGTATAGCTGTACCGCAAGCCTTTTAGCCTGTAACGCAACGTCAGTCACGCACTCGTAAAAATTATGTTTTTTTCATGGGACTTTCATAGCCCAACCATTATGAGTTTTGTGGTGAGGCTAAAAAGCTTGTGTTACACTCTATAACAACAAGATCGGTAACGCCATCTGAAAGCAGCAGTTATGAGTTTTACGCGAAACAACTGTTACATAAAACTCATAACTATAGTGTCACAAAAATACACTAACACCCATAAACTACCTATTAACCCCTAAACCGAGGCCCTCCGGCATTGCAAATACTATATTAAAGTTATTAACCCCTAATCTGCCGCTCCCGATATTGCCGCCACTAATAAAATGTATTAACCCCTATTCCACCGCTCCCCGACATTGTCACCACTATAATAAAGTGATTAACCCCTAAACCGCCACCCTCCCGCATCGCAAACACTATTTAAATATTATTAACCCCTAATCTGCCATCCGCCCAAACCGCCCCCACTATACTAAAGTTATCAACCCCTACACCACCGCCCCTATAATAAACCTATTAACCCCTAAACCGCAAGTCCCCCACAATGAAATATACTAAATTAAACTATTAACCCCTAAATCTAAAGCCCCCACATCACAATAAACTAATTTAAACTAGTAACCCCTAAACCTAATGCCCCCCCTAACTTTATATTAAAATTACAATTTCCCTATCTCAAATTAAATTAAAACTTACCTGTCAAATTAAAAAAACTAAGTTTAAACTAACAATAAAACTAATATATCTATTTAACTAATATTAAACTAACTACCAATTAAATAAAACTAAAATACACATTAAAAAATCCTAACACTACTATAAAAATTACAAACTATCAAATTACAAAAAAATAAAAAATACTAAATTACAAAAAATAAAAAACACTAAATTACGAAAAATAACAAACAAAATTATCAAAAATAAAAAAGTATTACACCTAATCTAATATCCCTATCAAAATAAAAAGCCCACCCAAAATAAAAAAACCCTAGTCTACAATAAACTACCAATATCCCTTAAAAGGGCCTTTTGTAGGGCATTGCCCTAAGTTAAACAGCTCTTTTACCTGTAAAAAAATACAAAGACACCCCCAAGAGTAAAACCCACCACCCAACCAACCCCCTCAAATAAAAAAAAAATTACTCTAACAAAAACCCATTGCCCTGAAAAGGGCATTTGTATGGGCATTGCCCTTAAAAGGGCATTTAGCTCTTTTGCATTGCCCTGAAAAGGGCATTTGGCTCTTTTACGAAAAGCCCAAACCCTAAACTAAAAAAAAAAAAAACACCCAAAATTTTTTTAAAAAATCTTAACACTAACCCCCAAAGAGCTTGCAGTTGTTAAAGTCCCGCTTGAAGGATTTTCATCCCGGCGGCTCCATCTTCATCCAAGCAGCTCTATCTTCCCGGCAGTGTCTTCTATATTCATCCCGGCGGAGCGGGTCCATCCTGAAGACATCCAGCACGGAGCATCCTCTTCATACGGTCGCCGCTGTATACTGAATCTTTAGTGCAAGGTATGCAATTAAAATCAGCCAATAGGATGAGAGCTACTAAAATCCTATTGGCTGTCCAAATCAGCCAATAGGATGAGAGCTACTGAAATTCTATTGGCTGATTTGAACAGCCAATAGAATTTCAGAAGCTTTCATCCTATTGGCTGTTTTGAACAGCCAATAGGATTTCAGTAGCTCTCATCCTATTGGCTGATTTGAATTTCCAAAATCAAATTATCCATTAGGAATGCAAGGGACGCCATTTTGAATTGCGTACCTTGCATTGAAGATTCAGTGTACAGCGGCGACCGTATGAAGAGGATGCTCTGTGCCGGATGTCTTCAGGATGGACCCGCTCCGTGCTGCTGGGATGAAGATAGTAGACGCCGCCGGGTTGACGATAGAAGATGCCACCTGGATGAAGATGGAGCCGCCTGGATGAAGATGGAGCCGTCTGGATGAAGATGGACCTGCTGGGATGAAGATCCTTCAAGCGGGACTTCAACAACTGTAAGTGGATCTTCAGGGCTTAGTGTTAGGATTTTTTAAACTTTTTTGGGGTGTTTTTTTTTTTAGTTTAAGATTTGGGCTTTAAGTAAAAGAGCTAAATGCCCTTTTCAGGGCAATGCAAAAGAGCTAAATGCCCTTTTAAGGGCAATGCCCATACAAATGCCCTTTTCAGGACAATGGGTAGCTTAGGTTTTTTTAGATATTTTTTTTTTTACTTTGTGGGTTTGGGGGGTGGGGGTTTGTAATGTTAGTGGATCAGGTAAAAGAGCTGTTTAACTTATGGCAATGCCCTACAAAAGGCCCTTTTAAGGGCTATTGGTAGTTTATTATAGATTAGTTTTTTTATTTTGTTTTTTTATTTTTTTTAAATGGGTATTAGAATAGGAATAATTTTTATTATTTTTGATAATTCTTTTGTTATTTTCTGCAATTTTTGTTTTCGTTTTGGGGTGGGTTTTAATTTTTAAATTAGGGTTTGGGCATTTCATAAAAGAGCTGAATGCCCTTTTAAAGTCAATGCCCATACAAATGCACTTTCCGGGGCAATGTGTAGATTAGATTTTACTTTATTTTTTTTGTGGGTTTGGGGGGCAGGGGTTTGTATACTGTTAGGGGGTGTTTGTTTTTCTTTTGTAGGAAAAGAGCTATTATATTTAGGGCAATGCCCTACAAAAAGCCCTTTTAAGGGCCCTTGGTAGTTTATTATAGATTAGGGTTTTTTATTTTGGGGTGAGTTTTTTATTTCTTTAAAAGGGTATTAGAATTGGAATAATTTTTATTATTTTGTATAATTTGGTTTGTTATTTTTTGTAATGTTAGTTTTTTTTTAATTTTAGTGTTTTTTATTTTTTTAATGGTAGGTTTTAGTGTAAGGCATCTTAGGTTTTATTTCACAGTTAAGTTTGTATTTATTTTAACTAGGAAGATAGTAAATAGTTAATAACTATTTACTAACTAGTTTACCTAGTTAAAATAAATACAAGCTTACCTGTGAAATAAAAATAAAACCTAAGCTAGCTACAATATAACTATTCTATATAATAAAAGGCCAAGTGTGTTTGTCCAAAGCTGTCATGCGCAGTAGAAACTGCGCGCGAGGACAAACACACCTGGCCTTCCGACTGACCTGGCATCTGGCGTCAGAGTCAGCGTGTGGTGGAGTGGGCGTGACCGGACGGGTGCGTTGTGGGCTTGGCCGGGCGTGATGTGGGCGTGGCCGGGTGCTGCGTGGGTGTGGTTGGGCGTGGTGTGGGCGTGGTTGGGCGGGTCGACTGCCGAGACATCGGAGACAGAGAACAGAAGAGGGGGGATAAAGAGAGGGGGAGAGACACAGCACAGACGAGATGGGGAAGAGAGACAGCACAAACGAGATGGGGAGAGAGACAGCACAAAAGAGATGGAAAGAGAGACAGCACAAAAGAGATGGGGGAGAGAGGCAGCACAAAAGAGATGGGGAGAGAGGCAGCACAAAAGAGAGGGGGAGAGAGACAGCACAAAAGAGAAGGGGAGAGAAACAGCACAAAAGAGAGGGGGAGAGACAGCACAAAAGAGAGCGGGAGAGAAACAGCACACAAGAGAGGGGGAGAGAAACAGCACACAAGAGATGGGGGAGAGAGACAGCACAAAAGAGAGGGGTGGAGACAGCACAAAAGAGAAGGGTATAGAAACAGCACAAAAGAGAGGGGGAGAGACAGCACAAAAGAGAGGGGGAGAGAAACAGCACACAAGAGAGGGGGAGAGAAACAGCACAAAAGAGAGGGGGGAGAGACAGCACAAAAGAGAGGGGGAGAGAAACAGCACACAAGAGAGGGGGAGAGAAACAGCACAAAAGAGAGCGGGAGAGAAACAGCACACAAGAGAGGGGGAGAGAAACAGCACAAAAGAGAGGGGGGAGAGACAGCACAAAAGAGAGGGGGAGAGAAACAGCACACAAGAGAGGGGGAGAGAAACAGCACACAAGAGATGGGGGAGAGAGACAGCACAAAAGAGAGGGGGGGAGACAGCACAAAAGAGAAGGGGGAGAGACAGCACAAAAGAGAGGGGGAGAGAAACAGCACATAAGAGAGGGGGAGAGAGACAGCACAAAAGAGATGGAGGAGAGAGGCAGCACAAAAGAGATGGAGGAGAGAGGCAGCACAAAAGAGATGGGGGAGAGAGGCAGCACAAAAGAGAGGGGGAGAGAGACAGCACAAAAGAGAAGGGGAGAGAAACAGCACAAAGAGAGGGGGAGAGACAGCACAAAAGAGAGGGGAAGAGAAACAGCACACAAGAGAGGGGGGAAAGAAACAGCACACAAGAGATGGGGGAGAGAGACAGCACAAAAGAGAGGGGGGGAGACAGCACAAAAGAGAAGGGGAGAGAAACAGCACAATCCAATCCAATCAGCCAATAGGATTTAGCTCGCATTCTATTGGCTGATTGGAACAGCCAATAGAATGCGAGATCAATCCTATTGGCTGATTGCATCAGCCAATAGGATTTTTCCTACCTTAATTCCGATTGTCTGATAGGATTCTATCAGCCAATCGGAATTGAAGGGACGCCATCTTGGATGACGTCACTTAAAGGAACCTTCATTCTTCAGTCGCCGTCAGATGGAAGAGGATGCTCCGTGTCGGATGACTTCAAGATGGACCCGCTCCGCTCCGGATGGAAGAAGATAGAAGATGCCGCCTGGATGAAGACTTCTGCTGGTCTGGATGTCCTCGTCTGGCCGGATCGGATGAAGACTTCTGCCGGTCTGGAGGTCCACTTGTGCCCGGCTGGGTGAAGACATCTCAAGGTAGGGTGATCTTCAAGGGGGTAGTGTTAGGTTTTATTAAGGGGGGATTGGGTGGGTTTTAGAGTAGGGTTGGCTGCGTGGGTGTGGTTGGGCGTGGTGTGGGCGTGGTTGGGCGGGTCGACTGCCGAGACATCGGAGACAGAGAACAGAAGAGGGGGGATAAAGAGAGGGGGAGAGACACAGCACAGACGAGATGGGGAAGAGAGACAGCACAAACGAGATGGGGAGAGAGACAGCACAAAAGAGATGGAAAGAGAGACAGCACAAAAGAGATGGGGGAGAGAGGCAGCACAAAAGAGATGGGGAGAGAGGCAGCACAAAAGAGAGGGGGAGAGAGACAGCACAAAAGAGAAGGGGAGAGAAACAGCACAAAAGAGAGGGGGAGAGACAGCACAAAAGAGAGCGGGAGAGAAACAGCACACAAGAGAGGGGGAGAGAAACAGCACACAAGAGATGGGGGAGAGAGACAGCACAAAAGAGAGGGGTGGAGACAGCACAAAAGAGAAGGGTATAGAAACAGCACAAAAGAGAGGGGGAGAGACAGCACAAAAGAGAGGGGGAGAGAAACAGCACACAAGAGAGGGGGAGAGAAACAGCACAAAAGAGAGGGGGGAGAGACAGCACAAAAGAGAGGGGGAGAGAAACAGCACACAAGAGAGGGGGAGAGAAACAGCACAAAAGAGAGGGGGAGAGAAACAGCACACAAGAGAGGGGGAGAGAAACAGCACAAAAGAGAGGGGGGAGAGACAGCACAAAAGAGAGGGGGCGAGAAACAGCACACAAGAGAGGGGGAGAGAAACAGCACACAAGAGATGGGGGAGAGAGACAGCACAAAAGAGAGGGGGGGAGACAGCACAAAAGAGAAGGGGGAGAGACAGCACAAAAGAGAGGGGGAGAGAAACAGCACATAAGAGAGGGGGAGAGAGACAGCACAAAAGAGATGGGGAGAGAGACAGCACAAAAGAGATGGAGGAGAGAGGCAGCACAAAAGAGATGGAGGAGAGAGGCAGCACAAAAGAGATGGGGGAGAGAGGCAGCACAAAAGAGAGGGGGAGAGAGACAGCACAAAAGAGAGGGGGCGAGAAGCATCAGCCAATAGGATTTTTCCTACCTTAATTCCGATTGTCTGATAGGATTCTATCAGCCAATCGGAATTGAAGGGACGCCATCTTGGATGACGTCACTTAAAGGAACCTTCATTCTTCAGTCGCCGTCAGATGGAAGAGGATGCTCCGTGTCGGATGACTTCAAGATGGACCCGCTCCGCTCCGGATGGAAGAAGATAGAAGATGCCGCCTGGATGAAGACTTCTGCCGGTCTGGATGTCCTCGTCTGGCCGGATCGGATGAAGACTTCTGCCGGTCTGGAGGTCCACTTGTGCCCGGCTGGGTGAAGACATCTCAAGGTAGGGTGATCTTCAAGGGGGTAGTGTTAGGTTTTATTAAGGGGGGATTGGGTGGGTTTTAGAGTAGGGTTGGCTGCGTGGGTGTGGTTGGGTGTGGTGTGGGCGTGGTTAAGCGGGTCGACTGCCGAGACATCGGAGACAGAGAGCAGAAGAGGGGGGATAAAGAGAGGGGGAGAGACACAGCACAGACGAGATGGGGAAGAGAGACAGTACAAACGAGATGGGGAGAGAGACAGCACAAAAGAGATGGAAAGAGAGACAGCACAAAAGAGATGGGGGAGAGAGGCAGCACAAAAGAGATGGGGAGAGAGGCAGCACAAAAGAGAGGGGGAGAGAGACAGCACAAAAGAGAAGGGGAGAGAAACAGCACAAAAGAGAGGGGGAGAGACAGCACAAAAGAGAGCGGGAGAGAAACAGCACACAAGAGAGGGGAGAGAAACAGCACACAAGAGATGGGGGAGAGAGACAGCACAAAAGAGAGGGGTGGAGACAGCACAAAAGAGAAGGGTATAGAAACAGCACAAAAGAGAGGGGGAGAGACAGCACAAAAGAGAGGGGGAGAGAAACAGCACACAAGAGAGGGGGGAGAGAAACAGCACAAAAGTGAGGGGGGAGAGACAGCACAAAAGAGAGGGGGAGAGAAACAGCACACAAGAGAGGGGGAGAGAAACAGCACAAAAGAGAGGGGGAGAGAAGCAGCACACAAGAGAGGGGGAGAGAAACAGCACAAAAGAGAGGGGGGAGAGACAGCACAAAAGAGAGGGGGAGAGAAACAGCACACAAGAGAGGGGGAGAGAAACAGCACACAAGAGATGGGGGAGAGAGACAGCACAAAAGAGAGGGGGGGAGACAGCACAAAAGAGAAAGGGGAGAGACAACACAAAAGAGAGGGGGAGAGAAACAGCACATAAGAGAGGGGGAGAGAGACAGCACAAAAGAGATGGGGAGAGAGACAGCACAAAAGAGATGGAGGAGAGAGGCAGCACAAAAGAGATGGAGGAGAGAGGCAGCACAAAAGAGATGGGGGAGAGAGGCAGCACAAAAGAGAGGGGGAGAGAGACAGCACAAAAGAGAAGGGGAGAGAAACAGCACAAAGAGAGGGGGAGAGACAGCACAAAAGAGAGGGGAAGAGAAACAGCACACAAGAGAGGGGGAAAGAAACAGCACACAAGAGATGGGGGAAAGAGACAGCACAAAAGAGAGGGGGGAGACAGCACAAAAGAGAAGGGGAGAGTAACAGCACAATCCAATCCAATCAGCCAATAGGATTTAGCTTGCATTCTATTGGCTGATTGGAACAGCCAATAGAATGCAAGATCAATCATATTGGCTGATTGCATCAGCCAATAGGATTTTTCCTACCTTAATTCCGATTGTCTGATAGGATTCTATCAGCCAATCGGAATTGAAGGGATGCCATCTTGGATGACGTCACTTAAAGGAACCTTCATTCTTCAGTTGCCGTCAGATGGAAGAGGATGCTCCGTGTTGGATGACTTCAAGATGGACCCGCTCCACTCCGGATGGATGAAGATAGAAGATGCCGCCTGGATGAAGACTTCTGCTGGTCTGGATGTCCTCGTCTGGCCGGATCGGATGAAGACTTCTGCCGGTCTGGAGGTCCACTTGTGCCCGGCTGGGTGAAGACATCTCAAGGTAGGGTGATCTTCAAGGGGGTAGTGTTAGGTTTTATTAAGGGGGGATTGGGTGGGTTTTAGAGTAGGGTTGGGTGTGTGGGTGGTGGGTTTTAATGTTGGGGGGTATTGTATTTTTTTTACAGGTAAAAGAGCTGATTACTTTGGGGCAATGCCCCGCAAAAAGCCCTTTTAAGGGCTATTTGTAATTTAGTATAGGGTAAGGATTTTTTTTATTTTGGGGGGCTTTTTTATTTTATTAGGGGAATTAGATTAGGTGTAATTAGTTTAAAAATTTGTAATTTCTTTTTTATTTTCTGTTATTTAGTGTTTTTTTCGTAATTTAGTTTATTTAATTTAATTGTAATTAATTGTAGGTAGTTTAGGTATTTAATTTAATTATAGTGTAGTGTTAGGTGTAATTGTAAGTTAGGTTAGGGTTTATTTTACAGGTAATTTTGTACTTATTTTAACTAGGTAGCTATTAAATAGTTAATAACTATATAATAACTATTGTACCTAGTTAAAATAAATTCAAACTTGCCTGTAAAATAAAAATAAACGCTGCTATTGAGGTGAGATGTGGAGCTCCATACGGTGCTTGATAAATATGCCCCTAAGTATACACAGATATAGTAGATTAAGAAAAATGAGTTTATTCTTAACAATGTTTAACACATTAGAACACTATATTGGATCTGGTACATATAAAACAGAGAAATAAAAATAAAGAACTATGATATTTTTAGATGGACGAAGTGGTACAAAATCTTAAAAATACAAAAAGTCTTAAATCATATATGCCTAGAAGTTTATGTTGCCAGCAAAAAAAAAAAAGTGAAAAAGTGGCCAAGTGTTATATTTATCCATGTAAATTTGCCAGAGTGGTTGGGGACGAAATCAATAGTGAAAGTTAAATGTATTCTCCAATAAGTGTATAAATACAATAGTGTTCTTTAAGTGTTGAATCTTGTATTCCAAGGATAGTTGAAAAGTGCTATGAAAATACCTTATCACTGCTGGATAAGTGGTGTGTAAATGATGCAATGTCCTATGTGTCAGCCTGTCAGCTAGTGAAGCTGCGTGATCACACAGACATCTGTTGCTGGATCGTGGAGTAGGTCTCTGTATAAGAGAAAGCAGTTACTCGATATCTCCAATTTATGCCAGTTTCAGGAGTAATCCTCAGTCCTTTCTCTTTACTCGGTTTCTTAGGATGAAGCCGTGGCCGGTGTCTCTTCAATCAGCTGTGAAAGCTTTGACCGGGAAATGAAAAAAGTGAGCCAATCAGGGTCCATCTAGGCGTTACAGCTTCAAGAGCCTTTATCAAGAGTACCTGATGAAATGATGGAATACAAAGAACACTATTGTATGTATACACTCATTGGATAATACATTTAACTTTCACTATTGATTTCGTCCCTAACCACTCTGGGAAATTTACACGGATAAATATAGCACTTGGACACTTTTTTTCACTTTTTCCTTTTTGCTGGCAACATAAACTTCTAGGCATATATGTTTTTAGACTTTTTGTATTTTTAACATATTTTTTTTTATTTCTCTGTTTTATATGTACCAGATCCAGATCCAATATACTGTTCTAATAAGTTAAGAATTGTTAAGAATAAAGTCCTTTTTCTTACTCTATTATTTCTGTGTATACTTAGAATCTTGCATATACCTCTTTATACCTATTATCTGATGTATTAGATATTCACATTGATACATTAACACACCTAGTTATTAGATATCACAAAACTCTATATCCCATAGTAGTAACCCCAACTGCTATTCCTAGCACTGCTCCCCATTTCTTGTAATGAGCAGAAGACACTCTTTCCTTATCCAAGCTGAGGCTATGATTTGTCAGAATATCTAAGGTTAAAGCTGTCATGTTCAGAGATGGAGAATTTATTGCAATGTGCTGTGTGCTGTTCAGTGCATATTCTCTGTCTGGTACTAAAGGCCCCACCTCAAAATGAAGATTATAGCAGGCTCACCAACAGTGTTGTAAGATTGCTGAGCATTTCCAACTCAGTGTAAAAGGGTACCTAAGTGCTAAGGGAGGAGAGAGCAGGTCATATTTTCCAAGATGTGTAGACAGTGGATCTGTACTTTGGAAATGCTGAAGCTGATGCTGAACAGCAGAAAGCATACACTATGGGGCCAATTTATCAATGTCTGTCCGACATGATACACTGTAGCGTATCATGTCCGACAGACATTGCTGAATGCCAACAGCATTTGCTGTCTGCATTTAACATTGCACAAGCAGATCTAGTGAACTGCTTGTGCAATGCCACCCCCTGCAGATTCACGGCCAATCGGCCCCTAGCAGAGGGTGTCAATCAACCCGATCATATAGGATCAGTCGGATTGATGTCCACAGCCTCAGAGGCAGCGGATCAGTTAAGGAGAAGCAGACTTAGGGGCATCAGGGGCCATTCTGTCCTTGATAAATTGGCCCCTTTGTGTCTTCTGAGCAGAACATTGTGGTAATGTGTCCTCTGGTAGAGAAGAATGGACAACACTTGGCCTGGTAATAACAGTCCTCAAGTCATTCAGAGAATCACTAAAAACTTTAGCCAAGCACCTCAATTTTAAGACAGGAAATTCCCATATTTACTTAACTGGTCAACAAAATTGACAGTTTCCTTGATGGCCATAAGGCTCTACAAAGTGACCGGCCCTATACCCTCTTAAGAAACTGAAGGGGGAGCCGAAAACGTACTTGTGTGATATGGTCGACAATAGCACACAGTACATTATAGCTACCCTGTGTGACCCAAGGGTAATGGGTATGCTGGCAAATTGTGCCAAGATACTGCCATTAGGGAAGGAGATGCTAAAAGGGAAATTGACTTTTAAAGTTGCAGAAATCTGTAAAATACAACCCCACACCAATGTTTATGTTGTTGTTTTTGTTGTTTTTATATTGTTTTTCTCACAACATTGATGTGTGACTTGGCTGCAATCCAGTAAGACAAAAGTACTGTCTTTTCTCTGGTGCATCCAAAAGTGTATTTTGACATTGTCATTTTAGGATTATTTGCTAGGGTAACCTTTTACCAGTGTCTGGTCCAGATTAGTGCTTGCAACATCAAAAACCAGTCCTCACATTGGCACCTCTTGTCATGCTAGGATATACAGTGCTAAATTTGCTTTACACTCCACCTGTCACATCTTGGCCTAGTAGGGTGGGATAGCTCTTTTTTTCCAAAAGCACTATATATTTTATGTCACAGGAAGTGGTCTCTCAGAGATGGAGTTTTTTTCTTTTTAAGCTGTGATATCCTCTGTAATCACCCAGTACCATGCTGTGAGCTAACACATTAGGTATTTTATGTTATAAAAATCTAACGGCAAATGTTGCCATATAACAGCTTGTATCTCATGTCTTCTGCAAAGGTGACACATTTGCAGGTTTGTCTCACACTAGACTCTGGGCCAGGGATATACTGAGATGTCATTATAAATACCACTCTATTTTTCTGTGGCTAAAAATTTTTATTCCATGCTCACACAAGCTACAAAATGCGAAGCCAACACTTTTGCAGGTTACATAAAAAAATGAAACATCTTGATCTATTAGCAATACCTATTTATGACCTAAAATGAGCTCTTGAGCTGAGTGATGTCACGCCTGAGGCCAGGGTGTCCTGTTACCAGCCAGGACCATGCTATGAACTCATGCACTAGTAATACTCACACTAGGCCACACCTTTTTTCTAATGATGCTTTTCCTCTTAGTATAGTTCTACCATCCTAGGGAAAAGCACAACGCTGTATCTAATGAAAAAGGCAACTCTTTTTGGGTGAAAAAAAAAATCATAGTTCAAACACAATATTATGATATTGTAGTACTATTCTTTTCTTATGTTGTAATTTTTAGCTAAGACCAACGTTGTTATATTAAAGCATTTATCTCATGTCTCCAGCATTGTAATGTTGTCTCACATCTGACATTGAGGTAGATAGTTATCAGTTAGAAAAATACTGAGATATTTCTACACTTCAGCAAAGCATTCAGTTTATACCAGCTGTAAAATATAAAGCTAACTTTTTTTTCTGTTTGCATCAAATATACCGGTCTCCAACCCCCTCAAAAGCTCACAATCATCCAAAACCCACATAGCCATAAATTTAGCTCTTTTGCCCCTGTTACAGAGCATGAAGTTTCTGCCCTTATACTATCCTCTCACCTCACTACCTGTCCACTCAACCCCATCCCCTCACAACTACTCCCCTCTCTCTCTTCTACCATTAACCCAATACTCACACACATCTTCAACCTCTCCCTCAGCACTGGTATAGTTCCCACATCTCGTAAATATGCATTAGTCACACCTATCCTCAAAAAAACCTTCTCTCGATCCAACCTCCCCATCCAACTACCGCCCTATTTCCCTACTACCTCTTGCCTCAAAACTTCTTGAAAAGCTAGTATATGCTCGTCTAATTCATTTCCTTACATTAAACTCCCTCCTTGACCCATTGCAATCTGGATTTTGCACCCTTCACTCAATAGAGACAGCAAATGTTAAGGTTACCAACGACCTACTTACAGCAAAATCAAAAGGCCACTTCTCTCTACTTATCCTCCTTGATCTGTCTACAGCCTTTGATACTGTCAGCCACCCTGTTTTGCTCCATACCCTCCAATCCTTCGGCATCTGTGACACAGCTCTCTCTTGATACACTTCCTATCTGTCTAACTGTACCTTTAGTGTAGCCTTCTCTGGGGTATTCTCTACCCTGTTACCTCTTTCTGTTGGGGTACCGCAAGGCTCTGTCCTCGGTCCCCTTCTCTTCTCAATCTACACGTCCTCACTAGGTTCCTTAATAAAGCCCCACGGGTTTCATTATCATTTGTATACCAACGATACCCAAATCTACCTCTCTGCACCAGTTCTATCTCCTTCCTTGCTAACCCGTGTCACTAACTGTCTCTCTCATATCTCATCTTGGATGTCCTCTCACTACCTCAAGCTAAATCTCTCCAAAACGGAGCTCCTTATTTTCCCCCCTTCTTCCAAAATCTCCACCCCCATCTCTCTATAACTGTTGACAACTCCATCATTACCCCAACCTCACATGCCCAATGTCTTGGGGTCACACTTGACTCAGATCTTTCTTTCACTCCTCACATTCAGTCCTTGGCTAATGCCTGCCACTTCCACATTAAAAAAATCTCTAAAATTAGACATTTCCTTACACAAGACACAACAAAGATTTTCATTCACTCTCTCATCCTTTCCCGCCTCGACTACTGAAACTCTATCCTCTCTGGTTTCCCTATCTGCCGCCTAGCTAGTTTACAATCCATAATGCATGCCTCTGCCAGGCTCATCTTCCTTGCATGTCGCTCTTCATCTGCCGCACCTCTCTGCCAATCCCTTCACTGGCTTCCTCTTGCCTCCAGGATAAAACACAAAATTCTCACTCTGACACACAAAGCCCTTAATTGCACTGCTCCCCCCTACATCTCAGACCTTGTCTCCAGATACTCTCCCTCCCGTCCCCTTCACTCCGCTCATGATCTCCTCCTCTCCTCCTCTCTTGTTACCTCCTCACATTCCCATCTACAAGATTTCTCAAGACTGGCTCCTATCTTATGGAACTCTCTGCCTCGCTCCACAAGAATCTCCTCTAGTTTTAAAAGCTTCAAGTGCTCCCTGAAGACTATTCAGGGACGCTTACAACCTACACTTACCTTCCTATCTCCACTGCTATCCCCTAAAACCCAATAGCATGTAAGCCTATGAGCCCAGCTGTTTGTAGTTCACCTTCAAAACAGCCGACTACAACAGTGCAACTCTCGGCAGGACCCTCTCTCCCCATTTGATCCCTGTAATTGTTTTTTATATACCACCCATGTTCATAGCGCTGCGGAACCTGTTGGCGCGCTACAAATACCTGATAATAATAAATAAATAAATACCACATCTTGGCCTAGTAGCGAACAGTATCTCCTTTTTTATCTCAGACTAGGGATTCACATGCCCAATCCATGTAAGTTCATGCTTGTACTGGAGAAATGTTGTCACCCTTTTTCACTGGCATTCTGCTAATAATGCTGCTGATGCTAATCCTCTTGGTAAAAGCTCAATGTTGTGTCCACTGGAGAAACACCCCTTTTTGAGTGCAATAAAGTAATCTCACATACAATAGTATAAAATGTTCTTACCCTGTAAAGAGCTAACAGCAATTTTTTTTATCATGCCTGTCCCCTGAAAAACATTTTTTCAGAAATTCAGAATGATTGATTTTTCCAAAACAAGTTTTTGACCGTGCCTTGGATTGGAATGTATTTTTAATTAGCAAAATACAACATGACTTTGGAAATAAGTCTTATGTAGGAAGCAATAATATCATAAATATGATGGGCTCCATTTACCAAGCAGCTATAGCAGCTTCAGAGCCCCAGCGCTTCAGGTTCCGGTGAGCCTGAAACGCTAGTCAAGTAGCAGTGGTCTTACAACTGCTGCTACTTAACCTCTCAACCACCTAAAGTGTGGCAGATTTCAATTATCGTGATCTGATCAGATCGGTATGATTAAAAATTAGAACATGCCATTTTAAATAACTTTCCGCTTTACTTCTATTATTTATTTTGCTTAGTTCTCTTATCATTTGTTAAAATGTATACCTTGGTAGGCTCAGGGTTAGAAATGCACTACTTAGAGCTAGATGCCAATTAGCGGGTGCACATATATGCCTCTTGTCACTGTATCATCTGATGTGTTCAGTTAGTTCCCAGTAATGCATTGTTTCTACTTCAACAAAAGACCCCAAGAGAATGAACTAATTTTTAAAATAGAATACAATTGGAAAGTTGTTTAAAATTATATGATCTACCTGAAACATGAAAGAATATGTTGGGGTTTCATGTGCCTTTTAGTTTTGTGTTTGCGCACCAACCAAAATACTGCTTTCAAATTTGCATTTTTTGAGACTGAAGTAATCAAATTATTGCTTGAAAACTTGCATAGCAAAACACATTACAATATTTATGTAAATAGCGGAATTAAAGGGACACTAAACCCAAAATGTTTCTTTCATGATTCAGAAAGAGAATACAAATTTAAACAACTTTCCAATTTACTTCTATTGTTTATTTTGCTTCATTTTTTAGATATCCTTAGTTTAAGAAAACGCAATGCACATGGGTGAGCCAATCACATAAGGCTTTTAAGTGTAGCAACCAATCAGCAGCTACTGAGCCTATCTAGATATGCTTTTCAGCAAAGAATGTCAAGAGAATAAAACAAATTAGATAATAGTAGTAAATTAGAAAGTTGTTTAAAATGGCATTCTCTTTCTAAATCATGAAAGAAAAAAAATGGGTTTCAAGTCCCTTTAAGTTATAATTAGACTAAATTCCTAGCAAACTAAGGTTTTATAATGAAAGAAGGTTTGGAGGCAGAATTAAAGTGATATGTTATAAAACAAGAGGCGAGAGTGGGAAGGGGCAAAAGGTGTATGTATATATGTGTGTATGTGTTTGTGTTTGTATGTATGAAGTGTTTTATGCTTACATTTAAATAGCACAGCAAATAACTAAATAAAGAAATCCACTTAGCTCCATTGGCTTAGCGCTTGAGCATTATCTGACATTATACTCAGCGCCCAATGAGGGATTTAAGCTCTATCTGCACACTAGCAGAAAATGGAAGAGGTGTGGATTGTTCTCGAGTGATGTTACTGTACAATATCCATTTGTAATCTTTATCAATATGTGTTACACATGCTGCTCTATGAACACTATAGAATGATAATGTATGTTGATTTTTTCTTTAGAAATAAATGATACAATCATTTTAGATTATTTTCTTTTAAGAAAATACATAAAGTGTCAGATTGGAAAATGTAAATGTTGCAAGCACCCTTTCCAATATCACAAGAATCCCTATTGCTAATAGACTTCAGAGCTTTAAATAAATAAATCTTTGGAATCCTGTTGCATCTCTTGGGCTGTGACATTTGACAGTCTTTTATAGTGCAGAACGAAACAAGTTTGTGAGCTGGAATTCAATTGCGATGTATTGATTCCTTGCATCAGTCATTATTCCCCGCTGATTGACAGCTGAAAATTGGTTACGTTAAGTATTTCATATGTTATATTGGCTGACATTTGCTTGCTTGCTCCTGTGTCAATATTGTTGTAGAGATCTCAAGCTTTATGAGATAGCAATATACACTGACTGTGGCTTTTGTGTGATGTTCCAGTGTTTTTTTCTGACATAATTTAAGATATATTAAAAAAGAGAAGCATCTTCCCCCTTGAGAAGCTTAATGCCAATATTATTGTCTTCCAGGGGAAGATCATGTATGCTCATAATCGGGTGCTAATTTCTGCCCACACGCTCATGTTTAGGCATTAGGTGCTATAACTGTAAAACTGAGCCTGCTTGATTGATTCGTGTCAAGCCTCTTCTCAGCTCCGACAAGGGAAGACTTCCTTCTGACCCTTCTACAGTAAAATGAGAGATTTGTGTTTTCTTCCATCACCTGGAACCGTCAAATTGACTGAATAATCTGTAATACATTAGTGCTGACATTTGTTAGCCAAGAATTAAACAAGACACAGTAATAATTCCCCCGGATAAGTACTGTGTTTGATATCTAGTCTTGTTCTTAAAAAAAAGCAGCAGATACTGTTATCTCCTGTAGCTGACTAGAATCGGCTTGCTGCTAAAAACTGTATATTGTAATGCTTTTAGCAACCAATCAGTCTTTGCATCTGTCAGTCACAAACTTTAATAAGTTTGTTAATTAAGACTAGAGGACTAATTAAATATATTCAAAATATGTATCAAACAATATCAGAATTTCTTTCTAATAATTATATTAAAACAGGAAAAATGTTTACCTCATAAAGTAATCGGAATGCCCATCTATTGCTATAAAATAAACCAAAAGCTTGACATGGTAAATGCCAATATGTTACTATATTAAAGTCAAACTGAGAACAATATGAGAAAATAGTATGAGACAATAAAATAAAGCATTGAATTAAAAGACCTATAGCAGGGTCAGAGAAGGAAAATTAATCTGTTAGGGTCACTTCTGGACTGTGGTTAAGAAACATTATTGTAGAATAGACTTACAAAATTACAATGAATATAAAGATGAATCATTTTTCTAATGAAATTATTAGAAAAAATAATAAATAAATGCTGAAAGTAAAACCAGGTAGCCACCTATCACTATTACCTGGATTTTTGCCTTTAAAAAATAATAATAGACCGCATATTACCTCTCCAAAAATATATAAAATTGATTGAAGATGAAGATAGAAAAAGCATCTTCTCACAGTGTGCAATCCACCCTCCACAGTTATGTCCACACAAAAATCCCAAAAAAAGATGCCACAGTAGCAAATAGATAGATAATAGTAGTATATAGAAAAAAATCAGTATCACAAATTCAAACACGACCACCAAACCAGTATGTCCCTTTTCTCCAAAACTAAACCTGTCAAATGAAATTTTAACAACTACAACTATTTATTACATTTACATATGAGAGTGAATAAGTTTGATTTTAATATTTAAATTTGAATATCAAATAATTTGAATATTTATAAGATAATTGAATTATAAAAACAAATTTTAATTTGAATATTCCATTACAAAATAAAACTGTAGCTTAGAAATACTATTTCGAAATTATAATCAAATTCAAATATTTTGAATATTTATAAGATAACTGAATTATAAAAACGAATTCAAATTTGAATATTACATTACAAAAGAAAATTGTAGCTTAGAAATATAATTTTATAATTACAAAATCAAATTTGATATATTGCAATCGAATTCGAATATTACATTACAAAACCAAATTTGATATATTGCAATAGAATTTGAATATTACATTTCAAAATCGAATGTTATATATTGGGGTATATGTATCAAGCTCCGTATGGAGCTTGATGCCCCGTGTTTCTAGCGAGCCTGCAGACTCGCCAGAAACAGCAGTTATGAAGCAGCGGTCACAAAGACTGCTGCTCCATAACCTGTCCGCCTGCTCTGAGCAGGCGGACACACATCACCGGAAATCAACCTGATCGAGTACGATCGGGTTGATTGACAGCCCCCTGCTGGCGGCCTATTGGCCGCGAGTCTGCAAGGGGACGGCGTTGCACCAGCAGCTCTTGTGAGCTGCTGGTGCAATGCTGAATACGGCGAGCATATTGCTCACCATATTCAGCGAGGTCTGTCGGACCTGATCCGCACTGTCGAATCAGGTCCGACAGACCTTGATAACTAGAGCCCATTGAATCGAATTTGAATATTACATTTCTAAATAGAATTATTTATTTATAAAATATTTTTACCAGGAAGGATACATTGAGATTTCCCTCGTTTTCAAGTATGTCCTGGGTCCACAAAACATTGCATTGATACAAAAGGGTACAATAAAATACAAAAACAATATTAATACATAATACATGCACAATTTAACATAGGACAGGTAGGAAATATATAATCAACCATGACAGGTGCATTCTGTTTTGAGATATGTAGAGAGGGATCTCTTTAAGGATTTTAGGCTTGGGGAAGTTTTTAAAGTGTAAGGGAGGTCATTCCATAATTGTGGTGCTCTGTAGGAAAAGGAGGATCAAGCTGCTTTCTTTTTGTATTGAGGCAAGCTAAATAATGTGCTGGTACTGGATCGGAGGTTATGGGAGGTGGGAACAGCTGGAGAGAGCATTCTGCTCAGGTAGGGTGGAAGCTTCCCAGAAAAGCTCTTAAACATAATGCTGGAAAGATGGAGGGTGCGTCTGGATTCCAGTGACAGCATGTCACAATGGTGGGTCCTGTAGTTACATTGTAGCATAAAGCGGTCGAACGAGTTATACAGTGTATTAAGTTTATTAAGGTGAGTTTGCGGTGCAGGTGCATATACTACATCCCCATAATCCATGATTGGCATCAGCATTTGCTGTACAATATTTTCCTTTACTGTAGGGCTTAGACAGGATTTGTTTCTGTATAGGGCACCTAGTTTTAGATAGAGTTTAGATGCAAGTTTTTCTATGTGCAGGCCAAAAGATAGATTGGGGTCTAACAACATACCCAAGTATATTGAATCAAATTCAAATATTAAATTTCTAAATCGAATGTGAAATATAGATATCGACTTTGAATATTGAATATGACATAATACAAAGCTAATAGTATAAAGCTAAACATTCTATTATTCAAACTAATATTTTCGAATGTAATCGAAAAATGTAAAAACGAACATTCGAAAATAGAATGTTAGAATGTTATGTAAACATTCAAAATTCAATTCGAACGAACAAATGTATAAAAATTCGTTTTAAATTTTGAATGTTTAGAAACATTCGCCCATCACTAAAAATGATTAAAGGGACAGTGAACACCAGAATTTTTGTTGTTTTAAAAGATAGATAAACCCTTAATTACCCATTCCCTAGTTTTGCATAACCACCACAGTTATAATTATATAAGTTTTACCTCTGCAATTACATTGTATCTAAGCCTGAGCATACTGCCCCCTTATTCCAGTTCTTTTGACAGACTTGCATTTTAGCCAATCAGAGCTGTCTCCATGGTAAATTCACATGCATGAGCTCAATGTTATCTATATGAAACACATGAACGAATGCCCTCTAGTGGATTAGAGGCGGCCTTCAAAGTCTAAGAAATTAGCATATAAACCTCCTATTTTTAGTTTCAACTAAGAATACCAAGAAAACAAAGCAAAATTGGTGATAAAAGTAATTTGGAAAGTTGTTTAAAATTGCATGCCCTCATGTTGGAAGGAAGAGGAGGAGTCTGTGATTCAAGCAGGTTTGCTCCCCTGCAGCTTCCAGAGGTGGTTGTTCACGCCAGGAACCCTTACTCCCTAAGGGAAAAAGACACGGCGGCCAGTTTTCTGTTTAGATCCTGGTAAAGCCTTCCACAGCGTGAATTGCCATATACGCTGAATAAGACCTTTTTTACCCGGAGCTGGCTGAAGGCTGTGAGAGCAAGCTCCCCAAAAGGGTAAATGAACCATCTACGATAACCCCCCTGTTTTCGTCTCGGTGGAGATAGGGGTAGACAGCCAAGACTTTCAGTAACAAACACTGCTGAACTTGACATTTTTCCCGTGCTCACTCTGACTCTTACACATTGCGGTGTTCAACCAGCTGAATTCACACCTCAATAGAAGCCCAGATTTTACCTGTCTGCCCTCCCCACCCACCGGTGCTGCGTGTGGGGAACCGACTGTGCGGCGGGCTCAAAGGGGTGCACCAACAGGGAACTGTTCTGTGAAGCGGTTGGCTCTCCCCTGCCGCTGCCCCGGAGAGCACACAGTTGCCTGCGCTGTGTCAGAGAGGTCGCAAACGCCGGTATTGTCCGCTGCAGAGGAGGGACGATCAAACGCATCCAGCCAGCAGCAAGTAACTGGTAGTCCACGGAGAGGTCCCCCACCCACTTCAATTTTTACATCTGATCAGGTTCAATTACTTCTCGGTTGAAGACAAGCTCTTATCTAAGGAGTGACCCTGCCTGCCTGTCCTCCCCACCCACCGGTGCTGCGTGTGGGGAAGTGACGGCGCTCTCGTGGGGACACGTTGTTTGGAAACGCTCCATAGGGGTTCTCCTTCTCTATACCGGACCTGCGAGGAGGAGCTTCTGGCCGCACACATGATAACTGAGAAGCGGTGTCCACCGGAGACTCTCTGTAGTAGCGGTAGGAGTCTGAGCTGTGGGATTCGAGGATAAAGACCAGACCAGCTTTGTTTAATATCCTTTCTCTGGTACGCCACCCCATGGATGTAAGCGGTGCTCGAGGAGTCATCTCGTTGGAGGGGTGAGTGTCTGGCAAAGACTGTGTAATATCCCACCCTGCGCTTGCAACTTCCAGCCAGTTTGGGGGACATTGAGTATACGCTATTACATATCTAAAAAGTACTGTCTCTACCTCTGAACAAATTCCTTTCAAAGGACTATATCATAATACCCCCCAAACTCAGCTTGGGACTTTTTTGGCTGGCTGAGAAAGCCCATAGGGTTAAGGCTATCAAGAAGGGAAACAAATGGGAAGAGGATATAGAGGAAGATAAAAGCCCAAGGGTCTATCATAGGTCGCTAAGGAATTTTGAGTCTCTTTGATTGCTGTTTTCCTTTTTTTTCTGGGTTCTCTCTGGGTATATGAACACATATTTGTGGACATCCTACTATCCTGTTTGCCTCATGTTCATGTTACCAAAACAATGCTATGTAGGGGTTTGAAAGTGTGGTTTTCAATGTTTTACTACTCTAACCCTATCATGTTATACCAAACCAAAGAGTAGCATTGATTGCTTAGCTAAATGACAAGTTGATACATTTATTCTGTTAATATTTGTTTCATTGTTATAGACAAGTTTGTTACTTTCTCTCTCTGTTGTACACTATATCTCATAAGAGAATTAAGAGTAGATCAAAAAGTGCAAGGAAGAGTACACTTAAAATTAATCATATAAAGTAGACAGTCCTTTTGTCTTTTTAACAGCGGTATATTTATTTTTTTTTTTTTTGGATTTTTTAGAAGACACTCAGCTTAAACTTATTAGGCCAGAAGTAAGACCTGCATTAGTCAATAGGACCAACTGATTTTCTGTGTTTTGGTTCACTGCTAATTTTGTTTTCTTTAGATACAACTGTGTGTATGTTATATATGAGATCTACATCTAGATCAAAGGGTATTTCTTCTAGAATATCTGGTTCAACGGCTCTCCTCCTTTTTACAATATATTCTCCTATAAAGTCTAGTTTACAGGGGCCATAACTGACATTGATCTCTTTAACTAATCAATAACTATTGAAAATAAGCTTACATTTTTTACAAAGTTCAGGCTCCCCCAAGAGGTAAAACCTTTAACTGTATAAACTCCCCATTAAAAGGGGGAAAATCAGTAGATAGAAATATTTTACGCCTCCCCAAGCTAGAAGGAATTCATAGAGTTAGCTAACACTCCTACTCAGGAACAGAATTGGGATTTTACACACACCACATATACCAGCAGGTTAAAATTTCCCTTTTCACGTTCAGATTAAGGGAAAGGCCAACTTTTGGTTAAATTGTATGTAATCTAATACTAGCTACGCTGGTTCATACACAGGTATATATCATTACACTGCCTAAATACTCATAAAAAAAAAATAATAATTTATATAAACATAAAGTGGATTAGGTAGGAAAGATCACGAGCTTTAAATTAAATAAGAGTAAGAGTCTCAAAGAGGAGGAAGGGGAAGAACTAGCAAAGACAAATCTAACCCACCGGGCACTTGGGGCAGAGCACATAAGGTTAAAATTATGTGCACCAAAGGGTAGAAACTTCACAATTTAGAGCTTAAAATCTCCTGTAGAGTAAATTTAAGAGAGAGGGAGGGGAAGAGAAGGAGAGAGCAGAGGAGAAAGAAAACTGTAACACATTTTCTATTTGGATAATATGGTTATAAGCTAGGGGAATCGCTTTAAAAAAGTCTCTTTAATCCACGGGCTCAATTTAAAGAGATCACTTTCTATATTCAAGGCAGAGAACAAAATCATTGATCAAGCAGGGTTTGCATCGTTCAGCGTTGGTTCTTATACCACCCTTTCTAATCGCCATTTCCTGGTCTTCCCATTAATTTAATCACAGTTTTTATTTTTTTTATTTTTCTCTTCTTTGGTTTTTTTTTTTTTTCCTCACTTGAGCACTGTCACACTCACAGGGGTTTCCGGCACCCAGTCTATCTGTCTTTCTCTTAATTCTCTTTTTTTTTTTTTTTTTTCTAGTCTCACTATACCCCAATTGGGGCTTGATTCCTAACCACACACGGTATTTAATCACATTTTGAATCACATTTTTCACTTTATGGATAAATTTATCACGCCCAAACACAATCCAGGCATGGCGACCAAGAACAGGGAACGCAGGAACAAGAATACATCGGATGCTTCAGCAGAAAATATTAATGAAGGCACTCCATCAAAAACCCAAAAGATCATTGTATTGCAGGATAATCAAGATTTGGTAGCGAGCATTCTAGAAGCTATCTCCCCAAAATTCGATTCATTAAAGAATGAAATCAAACAAGACCTCATATCTCTCACAGCAGAAATTAGACAATTTTCTGCAAGATTACAGGAAGTAGAACAGCGAGTTTCTGACTTGGAAGATACTACAAATACATATATTCCCATGATAGAAAGTAATCAAAATGAGATATTGAAATTACAAGATAAGATTGACGATCTAGAGAATAGATCCAGGAGGAATAATCTCAGAATAATCGGTTTTCCTGACCCTTTTAAACAAGAAGACCTTATGAATACTGTAACCAAAATACTACCCACGTTGCTAAAAATTCCCCCAACTCACCCACCTATTTTGGTTGAAAGAGCCCACCGCTTGGGGAGAGCTACAGAAAACCTAATCAATACAAATCGACCTAGGCCAATCATAACAAGGTTTTTAAACTTTCAAGATAAAATGTTATACCTACAGCATTACCGCAAAAATCAACCAATCATGTTTGAAGGTAACAAAATTCTCCTATTCCAGGACTTCTCAATTGAGACCTCCAGGAAGAGGAGAGAGCTCTCCCCAATATGTGGAAAATTGATCAAAGAAGGTTGGCAAGCCACGGTTGTATACCCTGCTAGACTCAAGCTAATTCACAAGGAGCAAACTTATTTTTTTGACTCTGCTGAAGAAGCAGTGAAAAAATTAGCTGAATATGGGATTAAATATTAATATCATGGTTGGTGACCCAACTCGATTGTAACTAAAATGTTTTATTACTTTTTTGTTATGTATCTATCTACAAGAAGGGAAGGAAAGGGAAAGAAATTCACCCTTTTTTTTTTCTCTCCTCTCCTCATCCAATCCCCTTTTGCCCTCTTATTGTTGTCTCCCCTTCCTTTCTGATGTCTGGATCTTATGATACAATTTGGCTAGGAATATTATGATCAGAATTACATCATGGAATATAGGAGGTATAACCTTGCCGATTAAGCGGAAGACGATTCTCTCCCATCTTCAGAAACTAAACACTACAGTTGCACTCCTTCAGGAAACACATTTGAATATAGAGGAATCAATAAAGTTAAAAAGTTCCTGGGTAGCGGAGGTACTCTTTGCGCCCTCGTTAAATAGGAAGAAAGGCATTGCTATTCTCCTGGGGAAAAAGCTAACCTATGAAAAATTACTTATTTTAACAGATCCAGATAGCAGATATTTGATTTTAAAAATAAAAATCCAGGGGTCAATTTTTACCATATGTAACCTTTACGCTCCAAATGTAATTGATTATCAATTCTGGGATACTCTCCAAGCTCAACTCCTCCAGGTTTCGGAGGGTCAATTAATCATAGCCGGTGACTTCAACATGACTCCTTCTTTTTCCTTGGATAGATATAGATATAGAGGTGTAACCAGAAAAACAAAAAAAGGATAATCTTGAAATGAAGCTATTTAAAAACATCTATCAAACCTTAGCAGTAAGGGATGTGTGGAGGGTTCAGAACCCTGATAGCAAGGTCTATTCGTGTCACTCGAGAGCTGCTAAAAGTCTCTCTAGGATAGACTTAATATTAATAAATGACAGTTGCTATCAAGCAGGACCCAAAGCAACCATAGCAGATATCTGCATTTCTGATCATGCCCCAATAATGTTGGACATTCTAACTCAGAAGAGGAACTTAGGTGCTTCACGCTTCTTTTACCCAAAACACCTCAGCAATAATATAAAATTTAAAGATTGGCTAAAAACTAAAGTGGTGGAGTTTTTCAGGCTAAACGAAGGCTCTGTATCTAGCCCCTCGATTATGTGGGAAACAGCAAAGGCGGTCTTGAGGGGTGATATCATAGCATATATAGCTAAACTTGATCGCAAATCTAAACAGAAAGAAAGACAATTAATAGCCTCAGTGGCTAACGCATATAACAGCTATTTGAGTACCCCTAGCGAGGTGAATTGGAATAAATATATTAGAGAAAAAAAGGAACGCGATTCATATATCACAGCACGAACAGTGCAATCAGAACTAAAATATCAATCTAATCTATATAAATATGGCAACAAGGCAGGTAAAATGCTCTCGAGACTGGTAAAAAATTCCAGACAATCAAATATAATTGAATTCCTGCAGGTTGAAAATAATCGCTTAACCTCAACAGAAGAAATCCTAGACTCATTTTTTCAATATTACAAGGAGATTTATGCCCCATCGCCTCTGGACAAAGAAGCACAGGAGATATTCTGGGACAAGCTTCCTGTTATGAAAGCTAAAGCTGAGTTCATAACTAACTTAAATACGCCAATATCTGAATCAGAAGTCTTGCAGTCAATACGGGAATTAAGGTTGGAGAAAGCACCAGGCCCAGATGCAATTCCTAATGAATTCTATAAAAGCTTAGATGAGACAATTGCCCCCTATCTTACAAACCTTTTCAACTTTTACTTTGGCGAAAATACTCAAATTCCGCCTAATTTTCTGGAATCGCATACTATCTTCATCTTAAAACCTGGTAAGAGCCCGCAAAATAGAGAATCATATAGACCCATAGCACTGCTAAACTCTGATTACAAAATTTTTACATCTATACTCGCAAAGAGACTGCAAAAGGGACTAGCTGAAATTATTCACAGTGATCAAGTGGGGTTCTTGCACAACCGTAGTTCAGCCGCTAAGATTAGACACCTCCTTCTGGTGGTTGACTATTTTAAATATTCTGAGGATAAATTTCAAACATCATATCCAGATGCAGCGGTAGTGGCAATAGATGCCGAAAAAGCTTTTGATAGGGTCAATCACCAACATCTGTTCGACACGATAAGCAGGTTCGGTCTGTCAAACAACTTCCTTAATCTAGTGAAAAACATCTGCACAAAAGCATCAACTAGTTTAGTCATTCATGGTCAGCTGTCAAGTAAAATTAAACTAGAAAAAGGTACTAGACAAGGGTGTCCTTTGTCACCCTTGTTATTTGATCTAGCAATTGAGCCGTTAGCCATTTCGATAAGGCAAAAAATCGAAGGTATTGTAATTGGTAAGAAAGAGGCTAAAGTGGCGCTGTACGCTGATGATCTGTTGGTTTATATAGCCAACACCAATAAGAATATCCCCAAGCTATTAAATATAATTGATACCTTTGGCCTCTTTTCAGGATATAAAACGAATAGCACTAAATCAGAAATACTGTGGCTAAGAGTAAAAAATAATTCTTTGACTGACAACCCATTCAAAATAGTTTCTAATTCATTCAGATATCTTGGGGTTATTATTTCAGAAAATCCAATGGAATGGTACTCATTAAACTTTTCCCCTATTCTTTATCAAGCAGTACAACAAATGAGGAATTGGCAAAATCTCCCCCTTTCATTAGCAGGACGAATAGCACTTTTTAAAATGGTTATATTGCCAAAGATCTGTTATTTGTTTCAAAATCTTCCATTAATCTTAAAAACATATGACGTCAAGAAGTTCAATACAGCCCTTTGCCATTTTATTCGGCAAGCTAAGAAACCTAGAATCTCCTTAAAGAGATTATCACTTCCTAAACAAAAAGATGGAATGGCTTTGCCTGATTTATTCCTATATAACTTGGTTTTTCTCGGGCGTATTGTGACTGATTGGATCGCAGAATCAAATCATTTCTCTGATTTTGCTCTTGAACAAAGTGTGACAAAGCCGTTTTCGCCAGTATCACTCCTGCACATTCCCCTCCAATAATTACCTAAACAAATAAAGGATTTGAAGACCATTTACACGATACTTACTGCTTGGGGGAAAATTGGCTCCCACATCCAAATAAATACTCAAATACCAACTTATCAAACTTTCTTAGGGAACCCGGAGTTCCAAGAGGGAACACAAGATCAAATCCTACTTTGCTGGTACAGTCAAGGACTAACGAGAGTCTCGCAGCTCTTTAAACAAGAATCAGGTGTCATTAAGGTGTTCGAGGAATTGAAACTGGAATTTAACTTGAAAAATCAGTATGTACTTACAAACGAGGCATTACGCATGGCACTTAATTAATAAATACAATTGGAAATGGACGTGGGGCAAGTTGGATAACTGGATAATATTAAATAGAACAGGTCTTTTCTCTATAGCCCCATGGTATAATCTTCTTGTTTCTCACAAAGGAGACGAAAATTTAATGGGTATAGCCCAAAAATGGAAAAACCAGGTTAGTATAAATAACGATTTACAAGTGGCAAGGTCAATTCAATTAACGCTGGAAGCAACAATGGCTGAGACCTGGAGAGAGTCACACTTAAAACTTTTATATAGAACATATTATACACCGGAGAGGGGTTACAGATGGTATAACATGAATTTCAATAAGTGCCCCAAATGCAGCCTACCTGCTGCGGATATGGTCCACATGCTATGGGAATGCCCAAGAATTAAACAATTTTGGTATAAATTCGAATTCTGGCTAAACAAGTCAATAAAAATTACTCCTCTCAAAATGACTTTGGTCGATGTTGTCTTTTTAGTTGATAAGAACAATAATTATACGGACTCTAAAATTGTAAACCTAGTCATCCTAGCAGCCAGAAATTTAATATTCAAAAACTGGAAAAGCAAGATAGTACCATCAATCACTGAAGTTAAAAACTATCTCAGGAAACAATATTTAATTGAACAAAAAGCCACAGATCTAAATCTAGAAAGAGAAATAAAATTCTTTTTTGATAAATGGGCAAAATTTATTAAAATTTTCTCGCCTTCTGAAATTGAATATTTAATATTTCCTTTCAGAGATACCGAGTTAGTACTATTGGGCACCTGGTGAGGAGGGGAGAGAGAAGATAATATTAATTTTTTTTTTTATTTTTTTTTTTCTCTCTTTGTTTGTTTCAGGGAACATGATAGTTGATTATTCAAAATGGCTAAGAGGCATAGTTAATATGAGTGATTGTATTTATTCAATAGGTTCATCAGCTAAAATACAATACTGTCTCACACAGGCTACATTGAAGGTCCAATTACTTAATACTCAATAATTGCTTAGTCTTATTGGAATGTATAAACTGTGGCAATTTACGCCTATTTATAGCTTGACCTGAATGTCTCTTGTAACTAAAAACTGGGTCTGAGAGTAAGTGAAACTATCATGTTGCAATTTTTTGGGCCTTTGTCCCTTTCGTTATTTTACATATAACTCCCCTGTCAGTTAATAAAACCAGCTTATCTTTATCTCTCCTGGGTTAACCAATATATCTATGCGACTATACATACAATGAAGTTGCCCAGTGCTATTACAACCTATCTAAGTATTTGTGGCCTCATCCATCTCCTTATTTATTTCCCTTATGATCCACAATGACCCTTCTGGTTCTTTAGCTACATAATTTTTATATACTAATTCACCTTACTACCCACCTTCCCCTCCCACCCCTACTATATAGTATTCTGGTTTTTCATGATTATACCAGATTCTCAACTCGTGGTTCCTATGTGAATAACCGCATTTTTCAGTATTATGCTATATATCTGGAAAAACCCAGTCATATAAATAAGTTTGCTTGATATCTTTAACATTTTTATTTTTACAGCAATATAGAGCTATACAAACCGTTTTATTTTACTTTAAGTAAAGAAAACAAACAAAAACTTCTTAATGATACTGCTTTTTGACTTTATATTTTAAACATATATCTGTCAGACGCTTCTTGTGCCTGCGCAATTGAGTATGTTATCTTATATGGTATGGTTATCATCTCATAAAGGCAGCAGATATGCTTTAATGATATTTGTAATAAGACCAATGATATGTCCTTTCCTTTTCTTAATAAGTCAACATGTTAAGTTTATGTGTCAAGCATGTTATAAAACAAATTTCAGATTATAACTTCATTTATTCAATAGACATGATAGTATAATAGAGGTAGCAAGTCAGGTGATTTGATCATTTTTTTAGCATTATTTCAGATATTGTGTACCTTGTATGCCTCAAATAAGTTTTACTTATATCTTTAAATTAGTCTCTAGCAGGAAAAAGAAGGAGGAGGGAGAAGGGAAAGAAAAGGAAAGAGAAAAAATTTAGAAATATGAGGTTGAGTGTATTTATTTTTGATAGGCCTGAACTCCTCCGCGAGGCTCTAGGCATGACTTTGTATTCCCATTGAAATGTATGATGTTATTTCTTTCCTATGTTATGTATTATGCATTCAACCTCAATAAAAATTATTACAAAAAAAAAAAAAATTGCATGCCCTATTTGAATCATGAAAGTTTTTTTTAGACTTGACTGCCCCTTTAAGTTAAAATTTTACATTTTGCTGAAAATAAATGGGAATATATAAAGATATTTAAACCACTCAGATTTAGAAGGTATAGTCACATGTTTAAGTTTTATTCTAGAATGTCCATTAGATGCCAGAGTGTAAGCATAAGCACATCAGTCAGGAAAAATTAGCGGTAGGGAGGGTATATACTTGAATGCCGGCCAAGAAATGCCTCTTGGGTAATAACATTGTCTTCTGAGGGATGCATGCTTATTAGTTATGGGAAATAGGACATAAACATGTTGCTCAACTATCAATGCTCTACTAGGGAGATTAGATCAATAACAATTTGATATGGTTCCTACCCAAGATGTGCATAATGTTACAAATAAAAATATTGTGTTAAAAAGTTACATTTACTCTAAAAAGTGTCCCTTCAAATAGCTAAAAAAGGGGGGATAAAGATTTTAAAATTGTAAAATGATTGGACTATCAAGTAATTTATTTAATATATTTAATAATCAATATATAAAAAAACATATTACACATCAATCTCAAACCTATTTTGTGGCCAAAAAAATCATATAGTTAAAAGTTCTTTGCTGGATACAGCATGCAAAGCATGGTTTTCCGTATAAAACATAACAGCATTTATGTTTTAAACCCTATCCGCAGTTATATTTGAAGCACAGTCTTTTTGAAGTATCTGCACAAATTTAGTGATAATCCCAGAATTCTAATAAAGCACTTGGGGCTAGATTACAAGTGGAGCATAAAACTATTTTGCCAGGGTTTTGTGATCGTTTCCGCTCCTTTTTGATTACGCAATCTTGATTTATGCTATAATCTTTACCGCGATTTTAGAGCTGTGTTAACTTTATTGTGAAATTAAAAAGTTGCACTAAACACTTTACACAAAAATACATTACAAAGTACAGTTACACTCATATTAACACTGTCTAATAAAAATTATTCTCAAAAAATATCGCACACAAAAGTTATAAGGGGTCAAAGATATGAGATCTAGAAACAAAAGGGCTGCAAGGGGCTTTAACATTGAGATACATACATATACATGTCTAAAGATACATTTATGTCTATTTATGTGTACATATGTATTTATGTATTTATATGTGTATATATGTATTTACAGACATATATCTATATAATAATCAGGTTTGTAAGCGTCCGTCGCCATCGGCAGTTGCACATGCATCCTCAAAGGAATGAGGCGAGACAGCTTAAGGAGCTCCAACTCTAATCTGTAACATAACAGCTGAGATCTGGAGCTCCTGAAGCTTCAGGCATCTGCCGCATATGAAGCCGGAGCGCAATCGGTGCTCCGCCTCCATATGAGGCCAGATGCCTGTTCGTTACAGATGGGAGAGAGAGGAAAAGAGAGGGGAGAGAGAGAGCAAAAGTGAAGGAAAGAGAGTGGAAAAGAGAGGGGAGAGAGAGAGCAAAAAGAGAGGGGGAGAGAGAGAGCAAACAAGAGGGGGGAGAGATAGCAAAAGAGAGGGGGAGAGAGAGCAAAAGAGAGGGGAGAGAGAGAGAGCAAAAGAGAGGATGGGAGAGCAAAAGAGAGGCAGGAGTGAGAGCAAAAGGGAGGGGGGAGAGAGAGCAAAAGATAAGGGGGAAGAGAGCAAAAGAGAGGGGGAGAGAGAGCAAAAGAGAGGGGGTAGAGATAGCAAAAGAGAGGGGGGAGAGAGCAAAAAAGAGGGGGAGAGAGAGCAGAAGAGAGGGGAGAGCAAAAGAGAGGGGGGAGAGATAGTAAATGAGAGGGAAGAGAGAGCAAAAGAGAAAGCAGAGGGAGAGCAAAATAGAGGGGAGAGAAAATAGAGGGGGGAGAGAGAGCAAAAGAGAGGAGGGAGAGAGAGAGCAAAAGAGAGAGAGGAGAGAGAAAAAGAGAGGGGGAGAGAGAGCACAAAAGTGAGGGGGAGAGAGAGCAAAAGAGAGGGGGAGAAAGAGCAAAAGAGAGGGGAGAGAGAGAGAGAGCAAAAGAGAGGGGGGGAGAGAGCAAAAGAGAGGGAGGAGTGAGAGCAAAAGGGAGGGGGGAGAGAGAGCAAAAGATAATGGGGGGAGAGAGCAAAATAGAGGAGGGACAGAGAGCAAAAGAGAGGGGAGAGAGAGAGCAAAAGAGAGGGGAAAGAGAGAGCAAAAGAGAGGGGAGAGAGAGAGAACAAAAGAGATGGGGGAAAGAGAGCAAAATAGAGGGGTAGGGAAAGCAAAAGTGAGGGGGAGAGAGAGCAAATGAGAGGTGAGAGAGATCAAATGAGAGGGGAGAGAGATAGCAAATGAGAGGGGAGAGAGATAGCAAATGAGAGGGGGAGAGAGAGCAAAAGAGGGGGGGAGAGAGAGCAAAATAAAGGGGGAGAGAGACCAAAAGAGAGAAGGAGAAAGAGCGCAAAAGAGAGGGTGAGAGAAAGAGCAAAAGAGAGGGGGAAAGAGAGAGCAAACAAGAGGGGGGGGGAGACCAAAAGAGAGGGGGGAAGAGAGAGCAAAAGAGAGGGGGGAGAGAGAGAGAGCAAAAGAGAGGGGAGGAGAGAGAGAGCAAAAGAGTGAGGGAGAGAGAGAGCAAAAAAGAGGGGGGAGATAGCAAAAGAGAGGAGGAAGAGAGAGCAAAAGAGAAGGGGAGAGAGAGGAAAAGAGAGGGGAGAGAGAGAGCAAAAGAGAAGGAAAGAGAGTGGAAAAGAGAGGGGAGAGAGAGAGAGCAAAAAAAGAGGAGGAGAGAGAGAGCAAACAAGAGGGGGGAGAGATAGCAAAAGAGAGGGGGAGAGAGAGCAAAAGAGAGGGGGAGAGAGAGCAAAAGAGAGGGGAGAGAGAGAGAGAGCAAAAGAGAGGGGGGAGAGCAAAAGAGAGGCAGGAGTGAGAGCAAAAGGGAGGGGGAGAGAGAGCAAAAGAGAGGGGGGAGAGAGAGCAAAAGAGAGGGGGTTGAGAGAGCAAAAGAGAGGGGAAGAGAGCAAAAGAGAGGGGGAGAGAGAGCAGAAGAGAGGGGAGAGCAAAAGAGAGGGGGGAGAGATAGTAAATGAGAAGGAAGAGAGAGCAAAAGAGAAAGGAGAGGGAGAGCAAAATAGAGGGGGGAGAGAGAGCAAAAGAGAGGAGGGAGAGAGAGAGCAAAAGAGAGAGGGGAGAGAGAAAAAGAGAGGGGGAGAGAGAGCAAAAGAGAGGGGGAGAGAGAGCAAAAGAGAGGGGAGAGAGAGAGCAAAAGAGAGGGGGGGGGAGAGAGCAAAAGAGAGGGAGGAGTGAGAGCAAAAGAGAGGGGGGAGAGAGAGCAAAAGATAAGGGGGGAGAGAGCAAAAGAGAGGGGGAGAGAGAGCAAAAGAGAGGGGGTAGAGAGAGCAAAAGAGAGGGGAGAGAGAGCAAAAGAGAAGGGGAGAGAGAGCAGAAGAGAGGGGAGAGCAAAAGAGAGGGGGAGAGATAGTAAATGAGAGGGGAGAGAGAGAACAAATGAGAGGGGAGAGAGAGCAAAAGAGAAAGGAGAGGGAGAGCAAAATAGAGGGGAGAGAAAATAGAGGGGGGAGAGAGAGCAAAAGAGAGGAGGGAGAGAGAGAGCAAAAGAGAGAGGGGAGAGAGAGCGCAAAAGAGATGGGGAGAGAGAGCAAAAGAGAGGGGGAGAGAGAGCAAAAGAGAGGGGGAGAGAGAGAGCAAAAGAGAGGGGGAGAGAAAGCGCAAAAGAGAGGGGGAGAGAGAGCAAAAGAGAGGGGGAGAGAGAGAGCAAAAGAGAGGGAGGAGAGAGAGCAAAAGAGAGGGGGAAGAGAGCAAAAGAGAGGGGGGTGAAAGAGCAAAAGGGAAAAATCATAAGCTGCATCCAGGTGGATTCCAAAAATAGCAGGGTGGTGAAAGAATCCACCTGGATGCAGTGTAAGCGGCATCCAGGTGGATTCTGTCACCACCCTACCATTTTCGGAATTCCACCTGGATGGCAGGGTGGTGAAAGAATCCACCTGGTTTTCAGAATCCACCTGGATGCAGCGTAAGCTGCATCCAGGTGGTCTCCGAAAATGGCAGGGTGGTTCTGTCACCACAATAGACTGGCCTCTGGGCAGGCTTTCCCACTAGTACACATATAAAAACATAAATATATATGTATTCATATATAGACATATATAGAAGTTAATTAGAGCCTTTTGCCGTAAAGTAGATGAAAACACGTAAACGCATATTTATGCAATACTCATTTTTAATAAAGGTTTTAACTATGTATTTACTGTAAATATTTAACATTCCAATGTTCTGTACATAGCAGAATATGTTCTGTGTATTTCTAAATAGATATTCCTATATATATCTGTATATATCTATACCTATAATTATTTATATATATATATATATATATATATATATATATATATATATATATATATATATATAGGTATAAATATATATTTGTTTAAAAAGCCATCAGACATAAGTAGAAATATTTATTTATGAATAAATAGAACATATTCATTTACGTAAGGAACATCTGAAAATGAAATATTCATATTTTCAAGTCTGGTTAGCAATATTGAAAATATGTGATGGTGTTTGCGTGAGACTGGGACTTTTTTTCTCCATTGACTTCTATGGGGGAATGTGTGAACGCGATGATCGTGATTTTCTACTTTTTGCACAAGTCGGGTTACCGCTCGAGAAAAAACTGTTTGCTTTCAACTTGTAATACAAGCACAACCCACCGAGTGCGAAAATTAAAATCTATAACGAAAACACAAAATACCACTCCACTTGTAATCTAGCCCTTGGTCTCTTAAGTTTGTATAGTCCTTATTGGACCTCTGATGTCTCTCACAATGTTTGCTTACAGTAGGGGTCTTGGAGTCCATCAACACATATGGTGTAAAGGTCTTTTGCAACAGTCTGCGTTCCAGTGTCTTGTACCCTCAACTGATTCCTCATGTTTGTTTAGTTCAAGTGACTTCATTGTAGCCTATTAGGAAATTGGCATTGGCCCTTGTAGTAATCTTTAGAGCGGAATACACAGTAATCTTGTTACTGTGTATTCCGCTCTAAAAATAATACTTTAGCGAACTTTCAATTTCCATTAAAGTGCAAATACTTTCAGTGTAAAGTCTTAGGTTAGGAAGTCAGTTACTCTCCTCCTAATAAGTGTCATACTGTGCTACTCAGAGGAAATAACATCCCAAGAAAGATTTACTTCAGATTTTTTTTTTTACAACAGACAATTGTATAGCCCATCTGTATAAATATATATTGAACCAAAAAAACATCAGATATATGTAGAAATATTTATTTATGAATACATAGAACATATTCTGTTATGTGAAGAACATTGGAATGTGAAATATTCATATTTTCATGTCCAGTTAGCGCACATGAGAATATGTGATCGTGTTTGCGAGTGTGTAAGGTGTTTGTTTCACCATTGACTTCTAAAGTGGAATACATGAACATGCACGCAATATTCTAAGTTACGGCTTTTTCGCACTTTTGCCATGTTAACAAGTGAGCAAAAACAGTTTACTTTCATCTCATAATACTAGCGCAACCCAATGTGCGCAAAAAGCTTACTTCTAGTGCAATTAACGCTCGAGCGGGAGCATTAATTAGTGCTCTAGTTGTAATCTGGCCCTTATTTGATAGAAACAATTACTTTATAAACCCTTTATAAAAGCGGATTTAAGTCTTTTCTTTATTTGTTGCATCTTAAAAAGAAGTTAATTTAATATGTATTAGCATTTTTTTTTTAAATAGAAGTAAATTGTTTTTGTACTTATCCATGGGAAGTCAACTATCCACCAATAGATCTGTGATAATGTTTCTTATCAGCCAATGAGTTCCTATCCCATGAACAAGCTGTGCACCTGTTAACCCCTTAACGACCAAGGACGTGCCAAGCACTTCCTACAAAAAACGGTTGTTAACGACCAAGTCCATGCCTGGCATATCCTCTGGGGTTTCAAGTGCTGGAATCGTGATTGCTTCCAGACGCTTTTAGGGTATTGCAGTGATGCCTCGATATTGAGGCATGCTACAATACCCTCTGGTAAGCAACCGATGCAGAGACGGCCACTCTGTGGCCCTCTTTGCATCGGCCAGCAATGGTGCCGATCGTTGGTGGTGTGGGAGGGATAGTAGGGAGGAGGGTGGGTGGCCCATCGCTGAAGGAGTTCCGGTAAGCAATGAACAGAGGTCCGCAAGCTCGGGCAAGGGGGCAGGAGTGGGTGGGACCGGTAGACTATGGAAATTTTTTAGTGAAAGGGAAGGATGGAGAGAGGGGAATAAGTGTTGGGAAAGGGATCTGGAAGGGGGTAGGGTATTGAGGGGGGCAGCTACACTACATAAAAATTGTTTTTATTTTTTATTTTTTATAAAAAAAAGTCAAATTTTTAGCAAACTGGGTACTGGCAGACAGCTGCAGGTACCCAAGATGGCAGCAAGTATGTAGAGGGAGAGGGTTAGAGAGCTGTTTGGGGAGATCAGGGAGGTTGGTTGCTAAGGGGGATCCTACACTGCAGAATATATATAAAAATAAAAATAAATTATATATATATATATATATAAAAAAGCCTTTTATTTTAGTACTGGCAGACTTTCTGCCAGTACTTAAGATGGCGGTGACAATTGTGAGGTGGACGAGGGAAGAGAGCCGTTTGAGAGGGGTCAAGGAGGGATCAGGAGGTGGGATGTATCAGGTGGGAGGGTGATCTCTACACTAAAGCTAAAATTAACCCTACAAGCTACCTATTTAACCCCTTCACTGCTGGGCATAATACAAGTGTGGTGCTCAGCTGCAATTAGCGGCCTTCTAATTACCAAAAAGCAATGCCAAAGCCATATATGTCTGCTATTTCTGAACAAAGGGGCCAAGGGGATCCCAGAGAAGCATTTACAACCATTTGTGCTTAATTGCACAATCTGTTTGTAAATCATTTCAGTGACAAACCTAAAGTTTGTGAAAAAGTTAATGATTTTTTTTTATTTGATCGCATTTGGCGGTGAAATGGTGGCATGAAATATACCAAAATGGGCCTAGATCAATACTTTCGGTTGTCTACTAAAAAAAATATATACATGTGAAAGGTTATTCAGAGATTTCTGACAGATATCAGTGTTACAATGTAACTATGGCTAATTTTGAAAAAAAAAATGGTTTGGAAATAACAAAGTGCTACTTGTACTTATTGCACTATAACTTGCAAAAAAAGCAAAGAACATGTAAACATTGGGTATTTCTAAACTCAGGACAAAATTTAGAAGCTATTTAGCATGGGTGTTTTTTTAGTGGTTGAAGATGTGTAACAGATTTTGGGGGTCAAAGTTAGAAAAAGTGTGTTTTTTTTTAAATTTTTCATCATATTTCATAATTTTGTTATAGTAAATTGTTTGATATGATGAAAATAATGGTATCTTTAAAAAGTCCATTTAATGGCGAGAAAAATGGTATATAATATATGTGGGTACAGTAAATGAGTAAGAGGAAAATTACAGCTAAACACAAACACTGCAGAAATGTAAAAATAGCCCTGGTCCTTAACGGTGAGAAAATTGAAAAATGGTCTGGTCACTAAGGGGTTAAAAATTGAAATAAAACACCTTTGATTTTTTCACAAAAAAGTATTCGGAGTTTGTTTAAATAGCTTTTGAAACAATAGACAGCTCTCAAACAATATTGTTAAAAAACAGAATATATTTTTAGAACATATAGGGCCAGATTACAAGTAGAGAGGTATTTAATGCTCGCGCTTTTGCGCTAACTCCGCTAGAAGTAAGCTTTTTGCGCTTGTTGGATAGCACATGTATTACAAGATGAAAGTAAAAAAAATTTGCTTGAGCTCACATTAACTTATTCCTCCATAATAGTCAATGCAGCAAAATAAGTAGAAAAAACCCTAACACCCTACTCGTGGGCTAATCTGATTGCCTATTCTCAAGTGCACTAACCTGACATGAAAATATGAATATTTTACATTCCAATGTTCTTCACATGAGAGAATATGTTATTCATAAATATATATTTCTATATATATATATATGATGGTATTTTGGTACATATCTATCTATCTATCTATCTATCTATCTATCTATCTATCTATCTATCTATCTATCTATATATATATATATATATATATATATATATATATATATATATATATATATATATATATATATATATATATATATATATAAATGTGTGTGTGTATGTGTGATTATATATATAGAAAGCAAAAAACAAAGATGAGGACCGGAATGCTGGTTTTCTGAAGTCACTGTTTATTCAAGCTGACAGAGTAAATTCACAAAAAGTGTGAAAAGGCAGTGAGATGTTTTGACGTGTTTCGCGCATGCGCACATTCTCTTCATCAGAGAACATTTACTCTAAGGGATCTATTTAACAGAACCCTCAGCCAATCGGATTACACTTAGTCAATTTGTCAACTAACTAGGAACAGGATTGCTGTACATATGGCAGGGTAGTCTGCTACTCAGCTTCACTGATTAATAACAGTATCTTTCATATGGGCGTGACATATAAACAAGGAATTCTTGTATTAACCCCTTGAGTGCTAACGATGGCTCTGAGCCGTCGTAGAGTTTCCCACTCTGGTGCTAACGACAGCTCAGAGCCATCGCTAGCACTCTCCCACCTTGAGGGAGATCTGGGGGCTCCCACTCGCTCCTTCCCCAGCGATCGGGTCTGCATAGTGACAGGCATCACTGGGGCTTCACGTTATGCGCGGTGACGTCACGCGCAATAACGTGATAACATCACCGCTCAACTTTATTTAAAATTAACAATGTTAAGTATAGGTGCAGGGGGCATGCTGCTTAGAAGCCTGTTTCTCGGGCATCTAAGCAGCTACAGACCCCCAAGACCCACCATTGGAGTGGCAATCGCCTAACCTTTCCACCAATGTAAGTCTTGGGGATCTGGAAAATATTAAAAAAAAAAATATTAAAAAAAAAAAGAAAACTTAAAACAGCTTAGCACCCAGGTGGGAAAGTGCTTAGCACTCAAAGGGTTACATTATATAAAACAATAATAAAAAAAAAGAAATTGAAAAATGCATAAGGGTTAGAAACTTGGTTAAGTCATGTGAATTAGTTACTAAATAATGAGAAATAATTTAAAAGAAAGTGGGTAATAAAAAAAAAATCTAATATGTTCCTAGCAAGCATAGGTTGTATGAATACATATTAGAATAAAAAAAAAGAAGAAGGATTAAGTGTAATTTAAAAAATAATTAATCTAGTAAGGATCTGGGTAGATATCCAATTGCTCTAGAATTTGTTTACAGTGATTTGTTAGATCTTTGGGTATTTTGAGTTACTTTGACAGATAAATAGTAAATTGACCAGAGGGAATATAGATATATACATTTATATATATATATATATATATATATATATATATATATATATATATATATATATATATATATATATATATATATATATATATATATATATATATACACATATATATTTATATATATATATATATTCTTATATGTGTATATATATATATATATAAATATATATATATATATATAGTGAAAGGGGGCAGGGTTATGAGAGGTCTAATCTATAAAGCTGTTTCCCTTGTTCAGAGGTGAATTGCCTGGTATTTTGGGGCTGGACTGACCTTGTTAGGCAGGATCAGACTGATATACTAAAGGAAAGTTATCATCTGTGAAAAGCACAATTGGGCAAAAAGAAGCTACTCCCAGGTGGTAACTGGGCCATAGAACAAGCCACTGAGTTGTTGTTCATTCCTGGCAGATTGCTTCTCTTTCTGTTTGTACGTATATATATGTCTGTATATGTATACATGTGTATTTATGTGTTTATATGTGTATATATGCCTGTAACAACACATATACTATATATATATATATATATATATATATATATATATATATATATATATATATATATATATATATATATATATACAAAACACGGAAGGGAACTGCACTCTCATACCGGACCGGGTACACATCCCATGACCCTGCAACATGCTCAGCCCTGGGTGCCACTGGCACTCACAGGAAGCTGTGCTGTCCCCAGAGCCACAAGCAGTTAACCCCAGACAGGTCTGGGTGCAAGAACCATAGGGAAAATTACAAAACAAATTAATACAACACACAGAGAAAACCCAGCATTCACTTACAAGCTCTCAGCTAAGATTTAAAAGCAAAAATGGAAAGGTTAGTCACCGCATCTGGCCAAATGGGACAAGCTCAGGTACCACGTCAAGGTCCTTTCCAATACCTGAGACCCTAAAACAGCCACACAATGCAAGCTTTCAAATCCAAACAAACTGAAAACAAGGGAAGGGTGCACAGGAATATGTAATCACCATAGACATATACAAAACATGGAAGGGAACTGCACTCTCATAACCTTTCCATTTTTGCTTTTAAATCTTAGCTGAGAGCTTGTAAGTGAGTGCTGGGTTTTCTCTGTGTGTTGTATTAATTTGTTTTGTAATTTTCCCTATGGTTCTTGCACCCAGACCTGTCTGGGGTTAACTGCTTGTGGCTCTGGGGACAGCACAGCTTCCTGTGAGTGCCAGTGGCACCCAGGGCTGAGCATGTTGCAGGGTCATGGGATGTGTACCCGGTCCGGTATGAGAGTGCAGTTCCCTTCCGTGTTTTGTATATGTCTAGGGTGATTACATATTCCTGTGCACCCTTCCCTTGTTTTCAGTTTGTTTGGATTTGAAAGCTTGCATTGTGTGGCTGTTTTAGGGTCTCAGGTATTGGAAAGGACCTTGACGTGGTACCTGAGCTTGTCTCATTTGGCCAGATGCGGTGACTAACCTTTCCATTTTTGCTTTTAAATCTTAGCTGAGAGCTTGTAAGTGAGTGCTGGGTTTTCTCTGTGTGTTATATATATATATATATATATATATATATATATACATACACATATAAATACATACATACATATGAACACACATATAAACACACATATATATATATATATATGTATATGTATATATATATATATATATATATATATATATATATATATATATATATACAGTATATATATATATATATATATATATATATATATATGTGTGTGTGTGTGTGTGTATAAATATTTTTTTTCTAACACCTGAAACCTCATATCTTTGAGCGCTTATATCTTTTTTTGTGCAATTTCTTTTGTTTTTAACCCCTTAATGACAACTGACGTACCAGGTACGTCATGCAAAAACTAACTGTTAATGACAATAGATGTACCTGGTGCGTCAGTTGTCTAACAGAGTGCTGGAAGTGAACACAATCGCTTCCAGCAGCTCTGAGGGTATTGCAGTGATGCCTCGATATGGAGGCATCCTGCAATACCCCTTTACAAGCCTCCGATGCAGAGAGAGCCACTCTGTGGCCCTCTCTGCACCAGTAGCGATTGTGCAGATGGTGCCGTTGTCCGGGTGGGAGGAGGGAGCGTGTGCGCGCGTGCACGATGCGCGCGCGTGCACGTGCGCGCATTAGCCACACTGACATCAATGAAGGATGGAAGGGGGAAAAAAAGTTAAATTTTTTTTTACATGTAAAAGGATCTGGGAGGGGGAGGGGGTGGGGGTATTGTGGGGGGGGCTGCTACACTACAGAAATAATTAAAAATAAAAATAAAAGTTATAAATAAAATTAAAATACTTTGGTTTGTGGGGCCAAACTGGGTACTGGCAGATAGCTGCCAGTACCCAAGATGGCGGTAATTAGGTAGGGGAGAGGGTTAGAGAGGTGGAGGGGGGGGGGTCAGGGAGGTTGGTGCTAAGGCAGGGGTCCATCACAACTAAAATATTTTATTATTTTTATAAAAAAAAAAAAAAAAAAAAAAAAAAAAAACCTCTTTTATTTAGTACTGGCAGACTTTCTGCCAGTACTTAAGATGGCGGGAACAATTGTGGGGTGGGGGAGGGAAGAGACCTGTTTGGGAGGGATCAGGGGGTGGGATGTGTCAGGTGGGAGGCTGATCTCTAAAATTAACCCTGCAAGCTCCCTACAAGCTACCTAATTTAACCCCTTCACTGCTGGGCATAATTTACGTGTGGTGCGCAGCAGCATTTAGCGGCCTTCTAATTACCAAAAAGCAACGCCAAAGCCATATAAGTCTGCTATTTCTGAACAAAGGGGATCCCAGGGAAGCTTTTACAACAATTTCTGCCATAATAGCACAAGCTGTTTGTAAATAATTTCAGTGAGAAACCTAAAATTGTGAAAAATGTAAAGTTTTTTTTTTATTTGCTCGCATTTGGCGGTGAAATGGTGGCATAAAATATACCAAAATGGGCCTATATCAATACTTGGGGTTGTCTACTACACTACACTAAAGCTAAAATTAACCCTACAAGCTCCCTAATTAACCCCTTCACTCCTGGGCATAAAACACGTGTGGTGCACAGCGGCATTTAGCGGCCTTCTAATTACCAAAAAGCAACCACAAAGCCATATAAGTCTGTTATTTAAGAAAAAAGGGATCCCAGAGAAGCATTTACAACCATTTGTGCCATAATTGTGTAAATAATTTCAGTGGGAAACCTAAAGTTTGTGACAAAATTTGTGAAAAAGTGAACTTTTTGTTTTTTATCGCATTTGGCGGTGAAATGGTGGCATGAAATATACCAAAATGGGCCTAGATCAATACTTTGGGATGTCTTCTAAAACAAAATATATACATGTCAAGGGATATTCAGGTATTCCTGACAGATATCAGGGTTCCAAAGTAACTAGCGCTAATTTTGAAAAAAAGTGGTTTGGAAATAGCAAAGTGCTACTTGTATTTATTGCCCCATAAATTGCAAAAAAAGCAAAGAACGTGTAAACATTGGGTATTTCTAAACTCAGGACAAAATTTATAAACTATTTAGCATGGGTGTTTTTTGGTGATTGTAGATGTGTAACAGATTTTGGGGGTCAAAGTTAGAAAAAGTGTGTTTTTTTCCATTTTTTCCTCATATTTTATCATTTTTTTTAGTAAATTATAAGATAGAAGAAAATAATGGTATCTTTAGAAAGTCCATTTAATGACGAGAAAAACGGTATATAATATGTGTGAGTACAGTAAACGAGTAAGAGGAAAATTACAGCTAAACGCAAACACTGCAGAAATGTAAAAATAGCCATTGTCATTAAGGGTAAGAAAATTTAAAAATTATCCGGTCATTAAGGGGTTAAAATAGATATTGCTATTATGAGTGTAACTGTACTTTTAAATGTATTTTTGATGTGTTTGTGACTCTTTTTTGTTTTGCAAAACAGTTAGCTATAAGGTCACAATATCCCAACGATCGTTAACTTCAATTGCACTCAAGCAGTCACGTATACTTTTGACTTGTAATATGAGTGCTACACCTAACACTGGCAAACATCCGTGATAAACCCTTTTTCGCTCATGGGTAACTGTTATTGAAATCCTGCCCAAAATATAAATAGACAAATGTGGGAAAGTACTAGCACTTAAAGCTGGGGTACTGGAGAATCATATAACAAATTCCACAGAGGATCTGGAATTTAAATATAGGTGTATACAAAAGAAGAAACAAATTTAAAAAGTATAATTTGTATATGAGTATTTAACTAAAGATGAGCTTGAACAAGCAAATTGCAGTAGAAATATATTTAATACAAAAAGATACTAATACAATAAAATCAAGTAAATTTATATAAAGTGTATAAAAAGCCAGGGGATACACAAATATGTGCTAATAAAAGAATTCTGAACATCCAGATGCCTTCCTAAAAAGACTAAACGATCGTGATATGGCCTCACAAATAAAATTAGCTTAAAAAAGCTTAATCCAAAAGCTCATATAAGTAGGGAAGACTCAGATCTAATCTCCAGTGTACAAAGAGAACAGACAGTACCTGCTGTATACTAACCCTACGTCTAGAGTAGTATGTAGTGCTTATGATGGTGATAATGCTATTAGCTCACACAAACGTGATAAAAGGGCTTCAAACATTGGTGTTCCTTCAGAGTAGCCTCAAAAACATTGTCCACTCCAGAGGCTTTGGAATAACTCCTCTGTATCTTCGTCCGCTCCAGCGGCTCCGTAGTTCACTTTATCAGATGCGGCACAAGACACTGTTCACGTCCGTGTCTGATGTCGTCTGAGAGTCACGTGGGCTGGTGATCAGCTGAGGTTGCATTCTTCATTCTTACCCTCCACAGATGCCTGATATCTGTCAGAAATAGGCTGCAAATGCCTTCAAAGATATTCTGATATCTGCTCTAAAGAATTGCCTGTAGTTTCCTTAAGTGATAGGCGGATACCTTCTTCAAATAGAGCAATAGGGTGGTTTAGGATTATGAATGCAAATAGCATATAGCATGCAAATAGCATACGAATAGCATAATAAGAGTTGGTAGGATAGCTGATAAAAGACACAATCAACACGTTTCACCCCTCTCTTGGGACTTTTTCAAAATGTGTCTGAATTCCATAGTTGACCGTTATAAACTTCTAACTTGTTTCTAATTGGTCCACCACTGGTAGGAATGGTTTGTCTGTTAGATATGAACTTTTTTTAAGGTTGTATATACCATCTGTGTGGCAACTTATATAGTTGTCTTTGCAGTCCATCAAATATATATTAGTAGTAATACTGGAAATTAAATTACAAAGATGAAAATAATACTAGTACACAGAGTTAAAACATTAGGGAAATACACAATCTGGAAATGGGGATATACTTAAAGAGATATGGATGTAATTTTAGAGTAGAATAAATGGTAATGTTTATTCATGTTTATGTTATTTATTCATACATGAATGGAGTCACATCTAATTCAGAGTTTAATCCCAGTGGGTGTAATGTTTTCATTTTGTATATCAATGTGGCCTCTTTTCAGCAGTCTACTTTCAAAATTGCCTCCTCTCCATTCTTGTTTTACTTTAACTATCCCCCAGAATGTGAAATCTTTAAGTCTATTATTATGAATTTCTCTGAAATGTTTATAGAGATGGGTATCCTTATTTCCTTTTTCAATAAGACACAAGTGTTCCCTTATCCTTTCTCTTAGTGTTCTCGTCATTTCACCTAAGTATTGTTTATTATAGCTGAATTGAATCAGATACACAACACCTTTGTCCATGCATCTAATTGTATCTCTCACTATGAATTTCTCACCTGTCTGATTAGAAGAGAATTGTTTAATTTTAGACCTATAATGGCATGATCTACATCAGTGGCATGGGAAAAAAACATTAACTTCATTGTCTAACAGGTCTCTTTGTATAGAGGTGGGTCTAGTCCCTTTAAAGTCGCTTGGTGCAACTTAGGTTTTTTGATCTCCTATATATATGGCTTAATGGAAAGTTTATCTTCTATAATCGGGTCTTCCATCACTATATGCCAATGTTTGTTAATTATTTTTTCAATTTTCTCATATTCACCATTATAATTGGTTATACGTGGTACTATAATACCCTGTTCTTTATTCTCTAAAGGATCTTTACTATTATTTTTGTATTGTAACAAGTTTTCCCTTTCTATCATCTTTACATCCTCATAGTTGCTCATTATTATCTTATCATTATATCCCCTATCAGAAAATCTCTTGCTTAAAAATTTAGCTTGTTCTTCATAGTCTATGGTTTTAGAACAATTCTTTCTATTCTTAAGAATTGTGCTTTGGAATATTTTCTTTCCATCTCGTCAGATGGCAGCTATTAGCATGAATAAAATTATTCGAGTCCACTTTCTTATAGAAAGTCTTAGTTTTGAATTTATTAGATTCAATTTTAATATCCAGATCTAGGAATTAAATTTTTTCCTTACTCATTTCGTACGTGAATTTTAATCCTTTGTCATTCTTATTCATTGCCTCAAAAAATTCAAGTCATGTATTTTCACCCCCTTTCCAGATTATTAATATATCATCGATATATCTTCTATAGGTCACCAGGTCTTTCACCAAGCTACAAGAACCAAGGAAATATGTTTCCCAGTTACCCATGAAGAGGCTAGCATAGCTTGGTGCAAACCTGGTGCCCATAGCAGTCCCTTTGATTTGAACGTACATTTTTCCATTAAATCTGAAGATTTTATTTTCTAATATAAACTGTATACTTTCTAGTATGAAGTCCTTCTGTTCTTTGTCTAGCTCTGTATCCTGTTCAAGGTACTTAGATACTGCCTTAATACCTAAAGTGTGTTCAATGCTTGTGTAGAGTGAAGTGACGTCACATGTTGCAAGGATGAGTTTGCCTTCTAATGTTATATTTTCTAGAATTTGTAAAAACCTGCGTGGAATCTTTCAGGAAGAAGGGTAGTTGTTTTACATACTTTTTGTAAATACCTATCTATATACTGTGATAGGTTTGAGGTGACAGTTTTAATTCCCGATCTGATTTGGCAGCCTGGGGGGGCAGTATTCAGGTTCTTATGGATTTTAGGCAGGAAGTAAAATATTGGTGTTCTGGGGAATTCTGGATTGATGTAATTAAATTCTTTTGTATTCAGAATACCCTTACTTTTTGCTTTCTCCAAGTGTTTGCGTAGTAGAATAACATCTGCTCTAATCAGATCTCTCTTTGTTTCCTTATAGGTAGTTAAATCACTAAGGAGTCTTTCGGCCTCTTTTAGATAGTAATCTTTGTTCATAACTCCTTTATCGGCTGGTTTAATCACTATGTTTTTATTCTCTTTTAGTTTTTTTAGGCATTTTTATTTTGGGGGCATTATGAGGATAACCCAGCCCCTGATGTTGTTCCATATGTTATGGCTCTGTCCGGTGACCACTGTTGCCATTGTGATCAGATGACAGTCACCTGGGCACATGACCCCTCATTTAAATGAAGGGAACATGCTTTTCAAAACATGGATCACTTTACCCATTCTAGTACTTATTTTTTAATGCTAGAGTCCATATTTTTCCTTTATACTATTATTCCTTTTTTGATCACCTAAAACACTATAACATACATGATTTTTCTATCGCTCTAAAAGGTGAGGATTATCCAAAGAAATTAATGACCATATGTTTATATATTTTATGTATTTTCATGGTCAACATATAGGTTAAAATAGTCAGCATTATAACTATTAAATACCCATTGAGGAAGGAATCACTTTCCAAACTTAATAGATTGCTGGATAAGCACTGTGATGACATATTCAATCTCACATAATACAAGAGTAAATGTGACCTCAATATATTATTGAATGATAACATTGAAAGTCTTACCAATAAGATAGAGTATCCATAGGTTTTCAGGGTAGAAAGTGATTTCATGAAAATAGTGAGGTTATGATCACATGCAAATAATGCTGATTCACCTATACATATTATAACATAGTGTCATTTGTAAATATTAACTTGTGTTGAATCTAACTTGTTGATCTTCCATTGTTGAAGGATTATCCCTTTAATTGTATTTTGGAAACTTGTCCTCTCCATCCTTGAATATGTTCTAATTCATGCATCTCCACTCTTATCCTCACGTTTTATGAAAAAAGAGGAATAATCAATATAAAGGTTGTTTTAGGTACGGCCTTATATATATATCTAAAATTTAAAATGTTGGTAATATGGGTGATTTTAATCAGCAGTTTTATCATTTTTTGTGAAGACTGGGATAGCTTTCAATTACAAGTGATTATTGGGTTAATCCCAAACGAATTTCAGTGATCTCAAAGTAATTTTTGTGAAACAATGAGAATCAATTGTATACATACATGGTTCGGTTGTGTTAATCCCAATAATGACAAGATTAAATATGTTAAATCATCCAACAGTTTAAGAAACAAGCTAAATCATCTAAAGATAGTATCTAGAGAGAGATTAATAATAAGAATAATAACGATCTACTGCTGATTTACCCATTCATACTAACACTATGTTTTTGTAAAAAGTACTTTAGTTTGAATTCTGGATTATCAATACAATTACAAGAGTACTTTTTAATTGTATTTACGCTAAGTTGTGCTTCCTATAAATATGTATTCATCTATGAAACTTTATT